>NC_142878.1:96626666-96778181 GCF_051225735.1 Oryctolagus cuniculus | reverse complement strand
GCCCAAGTGCTTGGGCCCTGCACCTACATGGGAGACCAGGAGAAGCACCTGGCTCCTGGCTTCGGATCAGCGCGGTGCACCGGCCGCGGCGGCCATTGGGGGGTGAACCAACGGAAAAGGAAGACCTTTCTCTCTCACTGTCCACTCTGCCTGTCAAAAAAAAAAAAAAAAAAAAGAGAGAGAGAGAGAGAAATAAAGAGAGAACTCTTAATTATTATCAAACATGTTATTTTCAGCTGGAAGAGAATCAGGCAGCTCCAAAGTTCTGTGCTTATGGTTATGTAAAGGTAGTTGAAGGATCAGTGTTTTCAGATATGCTATTGTTCTATGAATTTTTTGAGAAAAAATAAAAAAAAAATAAAGCAGTGGTCAAGAACTGAAAAAAAGGTGAAAAAACTCAATAATAGGAAAACACTAATGCTTTATATACAATCATGGAACCTTAGTTGAATGTAAATCAATGTTAGTAGATTTTTAAGGCACAGTGAATTAATTGGAAAGAAAAAGACTGTAGAATACAAGCAACTTTTCTTAGTACTGGATTTCCTTTTAAACAGTTAAATAAATTATTTTGTAGCTCTTGAGTTCACATACATCTCTAATTGATTGAAAAACCTGCTTTGATATCACAAGCATTGGGTGGGATGAGGGGAAGAAAAGTGGGGGGGGAAGTGAGGCTCTCTAGATGTGGGAGAGGAAATGATACAAATAAAGATTCTCAGTCCTGGAGGAAAATACAAAAGAAAAGTTGTGTTTTTTTTTTCAGAAATAATTTAAAAAATAGTATTTACTGAATATTGGAAGACCTTGTGCTACTTACTTTTTTTTTTTTTTTTGACAGGCAGAGTGGACAGTGAGAGAGACAGACAGAGAGAGAAAGGTCTTCCTTTGCCGTTGGTTCACCCTCCAATGGCCGCCGCTGCAGCCGGTGCACCGCGCTGATCCGATGGCAGGAGCCAGGATCCAGGTGCTTTTCCTGGTCTCCCATGGGGTGCAGGGCCCAAGCACCTGGGCCATCCTCCACTGCACTCCCTGGCCACAGCAGAGGGCTGGCCTGGAAGAGGGGCAACCGGGACAGAATCCGGCGCCCCAACCGGGACTAGAACCCGGTGTGCCGGCGCCACAAGGTGGAGGATTAGCCTATTGAGCCACGGCGCCGGCCTGCTACTTACTTTTGTAATTTACCTGTATTTTATCAGGGCTCTTAATAGGCCAGTCGTACTGAATTGTAAATAAGTAAAATAAGCAGGGACTGAACCTTCACTAGCATTATGGACATAGTCATTTTGAAGTGAATTCTGAAAGTATTTCCCCTTAATTCTTTTTTTTTTTTTTTTTTTTTTTTTTTTGGACAGGCAGAGTGGACAGTGAGAGAGAGACAGAGAGAGAAAGGTCTTCCTTTGCCGTTGGTTCACCCTCCAATGGCCGCCGCTGCAGCCGGCGCACCGCGCTGATCCGATGGCAGGAGCCAGGATCCAGGTGCTTTTCCTGGTCTCCCATGGGGTGCAGGGCCCAAGCACCTGGGCCATCCTCCACTGCACTCCCTGGCCACAGCAGAGAGCTGGCCTGGAAGAGGGGCAACCGGGACAGAATCCGGCGCCCCAACCGGGACTAGAACCCGGTGTGCCGGCGCCGCAAGGTGGAGGATTAGCCTATTGAGCCGCGGCGCCGGCCTATTTCCCCTTAATTCTTAAATGGAAAAGTCTAAAGAGCAATCCCAGTCAATAAGGAATTGAAGGAAACAGTTCCGTCAGCATGTGGAGAGAAAAGAATAAATTGCTTGGGAAGAGCTGTCACTCTTTGCATAAGGAAATTTAAGCACAAAGGATCCCAATAATTCACATTATGTATTATAGCCACTGTAGCTCATTTGTTGTCTATCAAGCAGTAGAAAACAATAAAATTTTTTGAACCAAATCCCGAGTTTTCTGTGTTAGGAAAGAAGAAAATGTGCAGTTAATTTCTATGAGTCCTACCCTAAGAAGAACAGATTTTTGAGCAGGTTCAGCACAGGAAATGCAGTACAAGGAAACTGAATCTTCAACAGAGGATTTCTTGAGAAAAGCAGCTTTCTTTGATTTTATAAGATTTTTTTTTTTGGCAGTGAGAATATAAAACAATAAATTCAGGAACAAAAAGTCAATCAATAAATAACCTGGATTGTGTTTTAATCATAGAATCAATTGCTTTTTTATACTTTTTCATTTTTATTTCCCACAAAGAGAATCCTGAATATAAAGGGAATATATTTCTAGGTAGTGATGTATTAAAGAACTCAGTAGTCTAAAATGACTTAATTTTACTTTTGATATCTGAAAGGATTAGGAAAATTCTATTTAAGAAACCAGAGCTCAGAAGGTAAGAAAGGCACCATATCATTCCTTGCTTTAAAAATTAGAATTCAACCTTGTAAAAATTTTCTAGTATTATAATCTCTGTAACTAATATAATAAGAGTAAGACTATTAAGTCCTTTTTCCTCTATACTATTTTTTCTGAGCAGTAAACAAATGGTACTTAGCAAATACGTGTTAAGTTTAGGAATGTTATTTTATAGCTCATTTTGAACAGAGTTGTAAAGCAATATTATCTTATGCCAAGATGTGTGATAAACAGAGTAGCTGATGCAGGCATTTTGTTTATTTGGCGAATACCTGGGTTTAGATGAATCTTTTCTGGAAACACATCCTTATACATTTAAACCTAGTTATGCCATGCTCAATTACCAGGGGTTTCTGAACTGTGTTTACTGGGCTATTTCAGGAAATCCTTTTATGCCATTGCAAATGGGAGACTTTGATATGATTGCAGGAAGAAAAAGGGGAGATTCATGAGGCTAGTCTTGCTGCATAAAATTTAATCATTTCCTTTTGTGCTAATAGTCTGATACACCATTTAATTTAGTTATCTAAGAATTTTTCTCTAGAAACACTGTCTTTAATTCCTACAAAAATAAAACCTAAGTTATTTAAGAACAAAGTGATGTTTTTCCATTATTTTTTAAGGTAGTAAGAGCTGATGAAAGCAATTTCTAGCTAAATCCATTATTTAATTAATGTGGTTATAACATTTCCTATATGGAAAAAAATGTTCAATTTTTTGTTTTCATTTTTGACAGTCATAAATTGTCAAGGTTTTTTTCTTTTTCTTTTTTTTTTTTTTTTGGTAAGTTGTAAGAGCTACTAAGCTAAAAATTACCTTTTCTGTTTTCCCATATGCGGTACTCCACAGTTGAGTGATCTCCGAGAGACGGGCCGAGTGCCATCCTCCTGTGGAACTGATTTACACTTTTACAGAAGGCAAATTTATGGCCCTTATCTGTTGGAGACTTTTATGAATTACTGGTATAAATCAAGAATTGAATGAATATTTTTCCCCCTGAGCATAAATCTATGATTGGGAGATTGATTTCTGAGTAACTCTTTGCTAACCCATTTAAAGTGTCATCTCTCAATTTTCTGTATTTTGGCATAAACTGAATAACTAAAATATAATATCAACAAAATAATTTGTTTTTCTTCTGTTCGGCAGTTCTAGAATTCACGTAGACCTCTCAAAAATCTCTAAAAATAACTTAACAAAAAAAAAAAACAAATTTATATAGTAGAAATTCCATTAGTAGTAATGAACACAGAACTCTATTCATCTTTTTAGGCAGGAGAGGGAAAAAATGTAAGAAATACATTTAATTTTAAAATTCTTACAATGAACCATTGATTAGGGAAAAACGTAGATAGAAAAACCGATCATTTGTAGACTAAAACTTTTTTATTTTAAGTCCCAGAAAAATATATTAAAAAGTTAGGTCCTTATCTTTTTTTAAAAAGACTTTATTTATTTGAGAAGTAGAGTTACAGAGAGAGAGAGAGAAAGGTCTTCCATATGCTGGTTCACACCCCAGATGGCTGCAATGGCCGGGGCTGCGCGATCTGAAGCCAGGAGCCAGGATCTCCTTCCAGGTCTCCCATGTGGGTGCAGGGGCCTAGCCACTTCTGCTGCTTTCTCAGCCATAGAGAGCTGGATCCGAAGAGGAGCAGCCAAGACTCAGCTGGTGCCCATGTGGGATGCCAGTGCTGCAGGCAGAGGCTTAGCTCTTCATGCCACAGAGGTCCTGACCCTTATCTCTTGAATATACTTGCAGAGATAGTTGGTCTTTAATGAAGAGGTATCTGTCTAAAGACAGAAAACAGGTAATATGAGGACCCTGTCTAGAATGGAAAGCTAGAAATGAGGTGGGCTAAAAAAATACAACCCTTGCATATCTGTGGAGTCCACATCCACAGGTTAGAACAGCTGTGGATCAAAAATATTAGATCTTTACCTAACATGTACAGACTATTTCTTCTTTAAACAAAACAGTATTTACATAGCACTTTTTTCCCAAAGATTTATTTATTTATTTGAAAGATTTACACAGAGATGAAAGGGAGGGAGGGAGGGAGGGGTCTTCCATCCACTGGTTCACTCCACAATTGGCCACAACAGCTGGAGCTGTGCCGATCAGGAGCCCGGAGCCTCCTCCAGGTTTCCGACGTGAGTGCAGGGGCCCAAGGACCTGGGCCATCTTCTGCTTTCCCAGGCCATAGCAGAGAGCTGGATCAGAAGCGGAGTAGCTGAGTCTTGAACCGGCGCCCATAGCGGTGCTTCAGGCAAGGGCGTTAACCCGCTGTGCCACAGCACCAGCCCCATAGCACTTAATTTGAATTAAGTGTTAGAAGCAATGTGGAGATGATTTAAAGTATGAGAAGATGTGTGTAGGTTGTGTGCAAATGCCTCACTATTTCATGTAAGAGATTGAGTGTGCATTTGGGTATCTATAGGTCACTAGCAAGGAATGATAATTTCGTGTGTTTTTCACATAACAAAAACTTTGAAATCTGTAAGTGGCAATTTACAGATGAATTATGAAATTGTGGAACTGTTTTCAGACAATTGTCCCTTTCTCTTCCTCATTCCATGCGGTTTTGTTGCTTGGATAGCAATGAGGGAGATAGGGTTCTTCATGAGATAAGCAGTTGCTCCTGGCTTTTCTTGAAGAGAGAGTTCTCTGGTAACAGAAAGAGTAGGTAGATAACCACAGTGTGTAGGTTGCTCCATGGGTGTTTGCTGAAGCATAGCAGGAAGGAAAGATGCCTGTCTGGAAGGAACTAAAAGGGACTTTGAGGGAGCTGTGTGCAGAGTGAGGGGTGAGGGTGGAGATGAGATGGAGGGGGAGCTGTGTGCAGAGTGAGGGGTGAGGGTGGAGACGAGATGGGGGGGGAGCTGTGTGCAGAGTGAGGGGTGAGGGTGGAGACGAGATGGGGGGAAGCTGTGTGCAGAGTGAGGGGTGAGGGTGGAGACGAGATGAGAGAGAGAGAGGGAGCTGTGTGCAGAGTGAAGGGTAAGGGTGGAGACAAGATCAGAGAGTGAGAGAGAGAGAGAGAAATTTCCTATTTGCTGACTGACTTCCCAAATGCCCCCAACAACTGAGGCTGGGCTAGTCTAAAGGTCGGAGCTAGGAACGCAGTTCAGATCTCCCATGTGGGTGAGAGACAGCCAACTATTTGACTTGTCATCATCTGCTGCCTCTTTGGCTGTACATTATCAGGAATCTGGAATTGGTAGTGGAAATAGGACTTGAACGTAGGCGCTCTGGTATGGGGTGCAGTGTCTTGAGTACCGTACGAAATGCCTGCGGTTATGAGCTACTTTAAAACTAATTTTCACTATTTTCATTTTATTTGTAAGAAAAGAGAGGGAGACTGAGACATACAAAGATCTTCCATATGCTGGGTCACTCCCTAGAGGTCTGTAACAGCCAGTTCTGGGCAAGGCCAGAGCCAGGAACTCATTCTGGGTCTCCCACATGGGTGGCAGGAGTCTGAGTACTTGGGCTATCCCGTGCTACATCTCAGGGCAGGCGTTAGCAGGACACTACAATGGGAAGCAGAGCCGGGACTCAAATCCAGGCACTCCAGTATGGCACATGGGCATTCCAAGTGGCCTCTTAAACATCATGCCAAATGCCTGCCTCTGATGATCTATTTTTATAACCAGAAAGACAGGAACTGGTACGCAGAGATTACGTCAATGCTGCCTTCTGGCATTTGCCTAATTTCAGCATAATTTGGCAGTCTTTCTCCTGAAGAATGAAGCTCAGTTGCTTATTTGTAAGAATTTTCCCTTAGTTGAGGTTACAACCTGCTTGGACATTAAGATAGGATGTGGTTCACTGTCTATGGAGACCCCTTCGGGCTGGACTCCTTGTTGAAGTATGGCAGCTGGTGTAGGCCAGTTTATTCCAGTTTAGCAATCCTGGGGACTGTGACCTCAGTTTGGAGAGTTTTATCTCTCGTGTGAATTCTGTGTGTTCTTTGAGTTAAATTTTGCTAAATTGTTATGTGCAATATTACCAGTTAATTTTTTAAAATGTGAATCTTACCCTGCCAGGCCTTCTGCATCCCTCCAGTGGTCCTTTGTCATACTTAAGAGATTCATCATTAATCTTCAGCATTAAAGGTGTGGAAGTTCTTCAGAATTTGACCCCTGCTTGCTTTTACAACCTCGTTTCCCAACAGATACTTCGTGAACATCACCTGTTCTAATTCTTACCGGCCCCTCCCAGAGGATGCACAGGCAGTCTTCATTTTGCACAGTAGTGCAGGACAGTAGCAGTGACCAGCAAGTTGAACTGTGCAGAATGATCCTGGTAATCAGTGAGAAAAATGAACATTTCTAGGACCTATAAAAGGTTTTGTTAAAACATTAACAACACTCTTAGTTATAAATGGATAGGGAAGTGAAAGTCAAGCTAATATTGATTCAGTACACTGCTGTAAAGCATTAGAAACACTGAGATTCAAAACCCTATCAAGAGTGGTTTAACCAGTGCCTGCCTTCCTCCTGTCATAAGACATACAGCAAGGAGCAAGCATCTTTCCATGCCTTGGTGACTTTCCATGCTCCCTTTGAAATTGGAATCGGCATCTACAGTTAATCCTTGTGCTTTCAATGTTGTGAACTATTTTACAGAGTTCCTTTAATGGGAAGTTTTTTTGTTGGCGTTACTTCTCTGGGATATCCTCGTCCTTCTCATTTGTGTGTAGTGCCTTCCCTAAGCCCCTGTGGCTGGCCAGTGTCACGTGGAATTAACATTCACATCATCGGTGTTACTTCTATACACCACATGGATGTTAGTGTTTCGTTTCTGCTCGGTCTCGTCCCGGTCAGCCATTTCCCTCTTTGGATTGCCCCTTTGCACACATTGTCCAGTGGGTCTGTCACTAGGCGCCATCGAGGCAGCATTGTTGCTCTTTTTGCTTTCTGTCTGTAGACTGAGACCTGCAGAGACCCACCACTGACAGGTTTTAAAAGAAGTGACATGAGTGGTCATGGATCATTCATGCACTTTGTGCACTGACAAGCTGGTGAGAAATTTATATTTTATGTGATTCCCCATGGTTAAAGTACAGTGGTAACTGATGTGTGAATCTGGTTATTACAGGAAAGGTGTTAACTATGGTAACTAAAATTTGTGCATCTCAAATTGAGCACTTCCTGTGTATTACAAAGAAACTGGGTCTTGAAAAGCTGAAATGATTGCTGGCAGTCACAGAGCTGAAAAAGTGGCAGGGATCTATTAACATAACTTATTTAATGTTTCTGCCCTTTGATATTGTAAGGCACAGTCTGTTTCTCAGGGCTTCTGTCAAAGTAAATACTGACGGAATGTAAATTACAAATGGCTGTCTTTGATAGAATGTACTGGGATGTCTAATCAGGTCTGTAGCCCTGTAGGGATTCTTTGTGCAGCTTGGCCGACTGTCTTAAGGTTGCCAGGGCAGGCATATAAAACTGATTATTGTTCAAAGCTGCTTGGTAGCTGGTGACACACCTGACCTTATATGAGGTGGTTACTTGGAGTGAATCAACAGTCTTCAGCCTTTAGAGTGAAGGACGGACCATCCCAGAACAAACAAACAAAAAAACCCAGGAAAGGAAGGGAACATCCCTGCAGTCAAGTGGAGGAAACAGCTCAGCAGTGCTGGTGGCGATCTCTGGTTTAGGACGGGGCTGCAAACGTGGTGGGTAAGGGAGCCAGCAGGCGCTGCATCTAGGCAAAGCCTCTGGTGCTGGCATCCCATATGGGTGCTGGTTCGAGTCCCTGCCTCTGATTCAGCTCTCTGCTAGTGGCCTGGGAAGGCAGTAAAGAATGGCCAGAGTTCTTGGCCTCCTGGACGAAGCTCCTGGCTTTGGATCATCCCAGCTCCTGCTGTTGCAGCCATGTGGGGAGTG
This sequence comes from Oryctolagus cuniculus, assembly GCF_051225735.1. NCBI lineage: Eukaryota > Metazoa > Chordata > Mammalia > Lagomorpha > Leporidae > Oryctolagus > Oryctolagus cuniculus. Next base: position 96,769,908 of record NC_142878.1, on the reverse strand, counting down.
AACAAGTGGTTGGAATACCTTTCTCTTTCTCTCCCTCTATGACTCTTATCTCTCAAAGAAATAAATAAATAAAATCTTAAAAAAAAAAAAAAAAGTGGTGGGTAGGGATACGACATTCCCAGCCTTTGGTTTCAAGGCTGTGTTCAGTATGGCTCTGCTCAACTGGTATTGGCCAGGCGGGTGGTAGTGGTCACAACTGGGTGGGCCTGAGACCGAGGTACAGTCTTGCCCTTGAAACGTTGAGGGGCATCTCAAATTGTTCAGAGTAGAGAAGAGCTGTGATGTGGAGATAGACTGGATCAATACCCAGACCTGGAAAATGAAGACTGGGAAAGAAATCCAATTCGTGAGGAAAAGACTGGCATGCTTTAGTGCCTGAAAAATGCCGACCTTTATGCATGGCTCTCGTTTATTGATGATATCATTCCACTAAAGATCTTGTTGGTAAGTGATATAGGGAATTTAGAGATAAAGAAACTGAGTTAAATAACTTCCCTGATGTCACAGATCTAGTAAGTGATAAAATTGGTATTAAAAAAAGGTCCTTTTTAATATACCACAAAGGTGGTATATTAGGTGAAAGATGCCAGTCTCAAATATTTAAAGAAAAATATTTGAGGAGTGTTTCATTCATCTTTGATCTTAAACTGGCTGTTGTATGTAACTTAGATGATTGTACTTTTCTGTAGAAATAATGTTTGAAAATGTGATTTGGTGTCCAGTCCATATGGCAACAACCAATTTTAACTTGCATATATGAGAGAGTACTTCAAAAAGTTCATGGAAAATGGAATTAGGAATAAGCTTCTCTTGGTGCAAAAAATTGAAATCCATAGTTTTGTCATCCTAGGCATTTCCCTAGACTTTTTAAAGACCTACCCCTCTTATATGTGTCTCCCTGTGTGTCTCTTTCTCTGCTATTTAAAATGCATGTAATCGTTATTTTAAGAATTGAACAAGGGCTCCCATATTCATGCAAATATTTAAACTCTAAAGTCTCATGTTAATGGTTGGTGGGTTAAGGGTGGAGAATTGATCTAATTATGGTGTCTGAAGTATATGCCTGGAAGGTGGTTCTCCCCAGAGAGGTGATTATTTGTGTTAGGCCTGGCTGTTGGCCCACCTTGTCGTGGTTCCTCCTCACCTGCTCCTTGTCACTGCAGTTGTCTGCCAGATACCAGACTAACAGGGGCTGTGCTGTCCTGTGCTATGTGAGCCTCCAAACTAAGCTGAAATAATCTTACTCTTTCCAGGAAACTCTTCTCAGGTATTCTAAAATAATGAAAATCTGCCTAAGGCAATTATGTAAAATATTACATTTCAAGTCGTAGGGTGGGAAAATAGGGAACTCTGTTCTTCATGTTGAGGTCAGCCTCTGCTAGCAGCACTGCTGATGGCTAGGAGGACCAGTAGCTGGTACACGTTCCTCTGCTCAAGAGTGGCATCTGTCTTCACCTCTGTCTTATGAGAAGGGCCCTGTTAGTAACTCATTCCTTAGGTGTTTGAAATGTGGGAATAAAAGGACTTGATAGACTCTAGATTCAGTTTATCTAACCATGTAGATGTTCTTAGTGAATTGGTTTTGTGTATTGGGGCGGGACTGTGTCTTAATAATTGAAGCTCTTTTGATAGCAAACAATGAAAACACATTCTAGCCAACTGAAAATAATGCTGATTCTCGGGCTGTGGAACTATTTTGCTTTCTGTGTTGCTGGGTCTCCTTAAAGACCAGAGCCTGGAGTTGTGTTTTTGTTTTATTTATTTATTTATTTATTTATTTTTAAGATTTATTCATTTATTTGAAAGGCAGAGTTACAGAGAGGCAGAGGCAGAGAGAGAGGTCTTTGATCTGCTGGTTCACTCCCCAAATGGCCGCAAGGCTGGAGCTGAGCTGGTCCAAAGCCAGGACCTTCTTCCAGGTGTCCCGTGTGGGTTCAGGGGCCCAAGCATTTGGGCCATCTTCCACTGCTTTCCCAAGCCATAGCAGAGAGCTGGATCGGAAGAGGAGCAACTGGGACTCCAACTAGCCCCCATATGGGATGCTGGCCCTGCAGGCAGCGGCTTTATCCGATGTGCCACAGCACTATCCCGGAGCCTGGAGTTCTGCTATCTACTCTAAGCTTTCTCCCCTGCATCCTCTGACTCTCTGGTGCTGGGGTCACCTGAAGGCGTGTTTCTCCTTGCTCACCAGCTTCTTTCTCTTCTCCCTCTTCCCCTCTGAACCCCCACCCCCTTCATGGCCACTTACTGGCTTCCTGCAGACTTCTGGGCACAAGGTTCTGGAGGACTTGATTCCAGCTCGTGATTTTTATATCCCCTTGTTTCAATGGCAAACAGATTCTAATGAGAGTCTCTAACACCTGATTCTAAAATCCCAAGATACAAAATGAATTTCTCCCAGCTTGAGTTAGGGACCCAGCATTTGTTAGATGCCCAACACTACTACCTTCATCTGTGGCCCAGGGGCGAGGCAGAAAGGGAGTAGTGGTGAAATCCAGTCACCTATCTGTTAGGGCATAATGGATGGAGAATGGGTCCTGCCTGCTGAACTTTTTTATTTGGCTTTTTTATTCATGGCTTTCTATGTTTTACTACTTTTAGACTAAGAAAGCAGTTACCACTGCACATTCTGTGCCTTCAAATGAAACTTCCACATCCGTAGTATCTGTGGTGATAATAAAGAGCTTGCAAAAACTGTAATATAAAGACTGACCAGGAGTGGACTTGATCTGAGAATATGGAAGAATTTATTTTAAATAAAATCTGTCTTTTCACTTAATTTGTAACAGCTGCTGATCTGATTGATCTGAAAACACATCTGTTGTTCTGTCTAGGTGTAAGATGCCTGTTAGTTACAGTCTGTGCTGCTTCATTGCAGTGAGAACTATCAAAAGTGAATACGAAATCAGTTTTTCAGTATTTTATTTGTGAGGGATGAATGGAAGAATCAAACTTTTATGATAATCTTGTCATCTATTTTTAGTTCAGTGGAAGAAGCAGCATGGCCCAGGGGACTAGGGAGGATGGGGATTTGGGAGCTCTGAGATTTATCTGTTTTGCAACTGACTTACATTGTGACCTTGAAAAAGGAGATTAACCTCTGTGTACTTCACATGTAAAATGGGATTTTCTTGATAGGAATACAGGTACATTACAATATGAGCAAAACGAATACTAAAAAAGATTGTATACAAAGCAGGAGTGATAGCCTTTAAAATTCAGTAGCCCATAGCTTAAAAAAGATTCTACCTAGAATATGAAGACCTGACCTCTTCATATTCGTTAGACCAATCAGCAAGAGTTAAATTCACACCTTGTTTAAAAAATTCCATGTACTGGAAAGAGAAACACATGACTCTGTATCATAGAATTATGATAAGGACTTTGAATCTGTGAGGTATACTTCAAAAACTTTTATAGGCTGTAGTAAACAAAGAATATCCCATTACCTTGGATTTGGGGTGAACTTTATCCAATATAAGCATGCCATAAGAGCTCTCTTTTGCTCTATTTTGGCTTTTGTGTTGAAATCAGTGTCATCTGTTGGTCATGGCATTAGAATATATGCTGAGGTCTTGGCTCTGTTGTGCAGCGGGTAGAGCTGCCGCCTGCAGTGCCAGCATCCCATGTGAGCACTAATTTGAGTCCCGGCCGCTCCATTTCCAATGTAGCTCTCTGCTATAGCCTGGGAAAGCAGTAGAAAGTGGCCCAAGTGCTTGGGCCCCTGCATCCACATGAGAGACCTGGAAGAAGCTCCTGGTTCCTAGCTTCTGATTTGCTCAGCTTTGGCTGTTATGGCCATTTTGGAGAGTGAAGCAGCAGATAGAAGACTCTGTCTCTCTCTGCGCCTCTTTCAAATAAATACATCTTAAAAAAATAGATACATGCTAAGTTCACCTGTGCCCTGCTCTGTCATCCAGACCCTGTGCAGTCTGACTTTATCTATCACCACTAGCACTGTTGACTTGCCCATATTATGGTGATCTTATGCCTCCTTTTGTATCAGTTCTACAGAAGGCAAAATATCCTAAAATCTAACATGTAAATAAGCTAAAAGGATTAAAGTAGTAGGCAGAAATAGTGGTTTGTTGTATATTTATTTATATTGTATTTGCATAACAGTCTTCCTAGAGGGAAGATGTGCACTTTGCTTTATTTCCCATAGAAAAACCCTTGGAGCACAGTGGCTAGAGTGTGTTCCTGAGCTTCAGTAACCCAGGTTTGTTGGCTTCCCAGGGTGAGCTTAAGCCTGCCCTGTCACAAGGGTGTAGGTTGACTGGGTTGTGGAACAGACTGATTGCCATACTTCAGTTGCGTTAGAAGAAGTCAATTTCTCCTCAAAAACATGGTAACAAAATTGGATCGTAATGCTTAAATAGAATTATTGTTCTCTACCTAAAGGATTCTCCCAAATCAGTCTGAAGATGACTACTGTTGTATCACCCATTTTGGAAAGAATTGCATGATTGAGTTCAATCATTGTACAGATTAATAGCATGTTCTTACTAACTTGTAAATATTCATTTACAGGAAGGAGTGACTAGAATCTTTGAGTTCTTTCATATTGGTGTTGAGGTTTCTGAGTTGTTAGTTTTCCCTTCATTTTAGAGAAAAGTTTTTCCAAAAATTCTTCTTGATTGCAAAATGTATCCCCTGAGATTCCAGACAACATAGCTCATGCTGACCAGTTGATTCCAAGTGTGACAACACAGTATTTAGCAAGTCCCAGTGAAACCAGGCGGAGGTCAGAGACTATGCCTGGCTTTGCCTGCATTGGTTAACTGCTGCAATCCTTGATTTTATCTGGCTTCAAATGACTGTTACAACAGTCATAAATTGTGTAGCCCTTTGCAATTCTGTGTAATCCAAAAGTTTTCACCCTTCAAAGGGCATTTGTTAGTTGCTGTTTGGTGTAGTCGCTTCGTTATTTTTGAAAACGATTTATTCATTTATTTGAAAGAGAGGGACGGAGGGAGAGAGAGAAAAAGGGATACAGATCGATCTATCTTCTGACTGTTAGTTCACTTTCCAGATGGCTGCAGTAGCCTTGGCTGGGCCAGGCCAAAGCCAGGAGCTTCATCTGGGTTTCCCTTGTGGGTGGCAGGGACCCAAACACCTGGACCATCTTCTGCTTTTCCTGGGTCATTGGCAGTGAGCTGGGTCAGAAGTGGAGCTGCCAGGCAGGAACCAGAGCCCTTGGGGTTGATGGCTTCCCAGGCAGCCCCCGGTACAGTCTCTTTAACACTTGAGAGGAGGGTATGTCGGCCAGATTTCTTCATTTTCATGTTTTCCTGGGAAGGTAAGGCAGATTCTCAGATGATTGTGTTTAGTTAGTAAATGCCTCTCTTCTCACTTGCTCTGCCTCCTCGTTTTCTGTTTCCTCCCCCTCTTTCCTCTCCCTCTTTAGATTTTTATGACATAGAGACAGTTTTCCAGCAAAATGAGTGGACTGCAATACTAAAGACTGCTTGGCCGAGAAACTATCAGTCTTTGCATGGCAGGCTTAAGGACAAATGTCAAATACAGACATGCTGAGAATCTTTTTGTCATTCCAGGTTAACTGATTTAGAAAAATTTAAGTGCAGTGGTTGGTGCTTAGCGGTAAATTTGAGAAAACTCATCTTTAACATGCATCTTATGTATCACAAGCTTGAAAACCTTAGATTCCTCACATGGCATATTGGATTTAAAACATTGTGCTTTAGACACAATTTTAAGTTAAAATATTCTGTAAATATGATTTACTAGTGTGCTTACCTTTGTATAGATTACTTTGTGTTTACTACAGTGTGGTAAGGAAGTGTGGAGAATTGTCATCCCACACATCTGATGGTTTAAAGTAGTGTTCGATTTAAGGAGTCAAATAAAGAAAATTCAGTAATGGCTTATAGAGATGAAGCAAAAGGTATGGGTACAGGCCCATCTTATAACTTGTTGTTGCTGATAATTGTGTCCTATTTTTTGATGAATGTTTTTCCTTTCTCTTTGAAGACTTTGAGTTAGGAAGTATTCATGCTGTGCTATTCACTTCACCAGGCGGAAGAACCAGCATGATAAGAAGTTAGGAAACCAGGTTTTCAAATTCATTTAGCACAGATGAATATGTCAATATGATTTTTCTTATATCAGGTCTTGGAAGAAGTTTTTCACTTGTTCCCCTTGATTCTGGCATGTGAAATGGAATTTTACTCAGGTGTCCCTTCTGTGTGAATTTATTGAGGAGGATGCCTTTGCTATGTCCTGTGCACCTTCCTGGAGGATGGTCACATAGCCACAGTGCCACCCACCACCCTTGGAGATGACAGGGTGTCATCAGTACAACTACTGACTATTGGAAACCTCATGTTACTTAATCTTTACAACTCCTTACGCATCTTGTTAGTTTTGTAGATGAGGACATCCCTGTCTCAAATATGTTAAATGGCTTACCCAAGGTCATTTTGCCAGTTAAGTCCAAGTCATTTTTACTGAATACAGATAGTCCTAACCAGTTCTGTAGGTTGCCCCGCCTTGAGGTGTGGTTTACTGTCATCACCTTCCCTGGCATGTCTGCTTGCTGGGTTCTGAGTTGCAGACCTGCTGAGCAGTGATGGCCAGAATTGTGGGGTGAACAGAGTATAACCTGGATGAACCTCTCATTGCTTCCTTATTGACCCCCAGAAAACGCACACAGGTTAGAATTGGCCGTTTTCTTGCCTTATTTGTTATACCATATTTTGTGTCACAGGTGATTTTTCTGAAGGAAAGATGACAAACCACAGTTCTAGATATGTTCCTGAAGATTTTTCCTACTTATCGAATCTTCATTTGATTTCCATTAATAAAATGAAATTATAACCCAAATATTAAAATCTACCAAATTATGTAATTCTTATTCCGAGCAGTTAATTGTAATTTCTTCAGCTTCAGTTGAGTTAAAGCCTTGAAAAGCATTTATTCTTGTGATTCTTTAATACTTTTACAGAATATTTTTATACTGTTGGTATCTTTTCTTTTCCTCATTATTTTGTAGAAGACTGTGATGGGGAGAAAGTAACACGTCACTTAGCATAAAAACAGATTACATTAGAGATCTATTCCAATGTGATCTCCATACCCACGTGTTTTGATGGCGACTTTTTGAGGCCCTGCCTTTTGTAGGACCTAAAGGATGCCTGCTGTCTGCTATTTCCCATGTCCTTCAAACCAGAGCCCCCTTTGCCTGTCTTCTGAGGGGCTTCTTCTGGCTTGTTCTGTGCTCGCTCTGCCCTTCTCTGACAATGTTCACCTTCCGGGGCCCTCATACTTTGTGATGATTGCTCCCAAACTTTTATTTCCAGCCCCAACTTCAACCCAGCAATTACTTGTTAACCATGAGATGGTATCAAGAAACCAACCAGTTTTCTTCTCCATTATAAGTAGAAAAAAAGACAAAACTCGGCTGGCCCCATGGCTCAATAGGCTAATCCTCCACCTGCAGCGCCGGCACCCCGGGTTCTAGTCCCGGTCGGGGCGCTGGATTCTGTCCCGGTTGCCCCTCTTCCAGGCCAGCTCTGTGCTGTGGCCCAGGAGTGCAGTGGAGGATGGCCCAAGTACTTGGGCCCTGTACCCGCATGGGAGACCAGGAGAAGCACCTGGCTCCTGGCTTCGGATCAGCGCGGTGTGCCGGCTGCAGCGCGACAGACGCGGCGGCCATTGGAGGGTGAACCAACGGCAAAAGGAAGACCTTTCTGTCTGTCTGTCTCTCACTGTCCACTCTGCCTGTCAAAAACAAAAAACAAAAAACAAAACAAAACAAAACAAAAAAAACAAAAAAAAACCCAGAACTGTTGCTCTTGATTAAACTAGGTCTACATTGTGTTTAAGATTATAAATGAGCTTAGCATCATGAGGTTCCATAATTTATTTTTAAAGAGTTTAGATCTGTAATCATTCAAGATAATTATGTTTTATTTTCAGTGTAATATGGCTCTTAATTGTAACACTAATGAACACTGAGGATGCTTTGAAGATTCACTCATGTAAAGTGATTTGATGAATTGAAGTAAGGTGACATTTGATGGATTTAGTGGAAATTTAGATAGAGTTTGCCTCCCAGTGATGTTTTATGGCTGACTTTTGACAATCTTTTAGGTAGGATTTCTTGAAAAATTATAGGATTTAGGGGAATGATTATGAAATAATTGATTAAAAAGTATGCAATACTGGATTTCATTGAATTAAAGTTCGTGTAGATTCAGTTTAAAACCAAATTCAACATATTTTATATTTCCTCAAACCTTTTTTCATGTATTAATTTTCTCATGCTTGTCATTCTCATCTAATGATGATTTAATGTTTGCAAACCTGAATAAATTTGTATGTAAGGAGTTCTATGTTTTTAATCAATGAAGACTGAAATTTCGCATCTGAGATGGTAAACAATGAAAAAACTTAAATAGAAAATGAAAATAATGATTAGACTTTAGAAAGTACTTTTATTAATGTTCTTGGCTCTGAACCACATAATATTTTTATCTTCATTGTATAATATTTTGAAGGTGACTGAACTCTGAAAGATATAATTATCACTAAGTTGTCAAGATTACTTAAATTAGAACAGGGTCTTTGTCCTCGCTCTCAGCCCGTTCCCTGAAACCTGTGACCCAGGGTTATGAGTGAGCTGTGAGTGCTAGACTACTTCTTACAGTCCCTTCCTGAGAACTTGCACAGACAGCACAGTGTGCTGTGGCAAAAGTGTGTCTTTACTTCATTATTACTTATTGAGAAAAAATGTAGAACTTACAATGCCCAATGGGTTATGCACAGTAAAAAAATTCTGGGTGATAGCTCTGGCAGCAGTCCCTCCTCCGTCGATCCAGGAGAGCCTGGCCTGGTTTAACCTTGATTTTCTCGCCAATGATCTCCTGACACTGAAAGACGAGTAATACAATCTTTAAAAATCAGTAAGGGACGTTTTATTGTAGTCCTTCACCTTCATTGTTCGGCGCCCTTCAGGGAGGAAAGGAGGCAGATATTCCTCCGCAGAAAATACCTCTGAAAACCTGACTGATGGGTAATAAATGATTCCTTTAAAAAATGTGTTCTAATACTATTATTTGAGGGATGGATTTGGGGCTGGAATAAAAGATGAATGTGATTAGTTTCAAGGCCGAAATTGGGCTTTGTATAAATAATGTTTTAATATAATCACAAATGTTTTAAGTATATGGAAAGCAAAATTTATTTTAAAATGATACAAGAATTGCGAATCCTGTAATTCCCTGTTAGACGCCAGCAGTCCAAATTAGAAATGATTAAGGAGAACAACAACAACAACAAAAAACTCACATAGTTTAGTAAAACTTTTGGCTGAATAGAAGCTGCATCTTTTGTGTTACTGGAGCATATCAGTGAAGAAGTCACATAGTTGACGTCGCTAAAAGAGGTATCACGATGATGAGACTGTGTCCTTACACATGCTAGATTTGGCAGTTTCTTTCACATTCTCTCAGTCCTGAGAACAGGGTTAGATCAAATGGGATTGTTCTACGTTTTACAACTGACCAACTGTTCTTGGAATAATTAGTTATCCAAGGCCACATAGTTAATATTTGCAAGTGACCTTTCTTCCAATGTTTTCGAAAACTCTGTCCCTTCCCTACCTCTTCCCTCCCTCCACTTCCCACCCTTGCCCGAGTCCCACAGTGCTTTCACCATGCTGCATTATGTGGTCTTTTATTTTTTTATTTTTTATTTATTTATTTTTTGACAGGCAGAGTTAGTGAGAGAGAGAGGCAGAGAGAAAGGTCTTCCTTTTTCTGTTGGTTCATCCCCAAAGTGGCCGCTAAGGCCAGTGTGCTGTGGCCTGCGGGCTGTGCTGATCCAAATCCAGGAGCCAGGTGCTTCCTCCTGGTCTCCCATGGGGTGCTTGGGCCATCCTCCACTGCCCTCCCGGGCCACAGCAGAGAGCTGGACTGGAAGAGGAGCAACCGGGACAGAATCCGGCGCCCCGACCGGGACTAGAACCCGGGGTGCCGGCGCTGCAGGCGGAGGATTAGCCTAGTGAGCCATGGCGCTGGCCTTTTTATTTTTTTATACCTCATAGTTAACTCTGAACTAAAAGTTTACTACTAGGACCTATATTTCATATTACCAACAGATATGACTTCTGAATATATACATTTAACTAGAGTTATTGTTTTATAGGTTGTTATCTGTCTTCCAGCTGAATTTTCACCTTTGTTTAAATAGAACTTGGCATGTATTAAAAGTAATCTCTCTTCAACCATAGTGTATTTTGGATTTTAAGATTAAATATGAAAAATGCCTCTTGAATGTTCATGTTTCTTGTTGTTCCTGCATGTCTCTGTGCTATCTAGGCTCTTGGAACAACAGGGGCATTTGCAGAGACAATGCCAGTGTCATGGAATGTCCATCATGAAGACCTCTATCCAGTGTTTTAGTGCCATGAATAAATGTGGTGTAGTGTGGTGAGTAGGAGTCTGGACTTTGGACATAGGGTATCTCTGGTTCCAGTCCTGGCTGCCACTTAGTTGGTATGAGACCTCTTATTCTTAATGCCAATATTTGTTCCCTGCACCTAAACTCCTAATGTCTCTCCTGGAGTTACCTCCCCTTGCTTCATATAGCCCACATATCCCCATCATGAGCACTGATTCTTTAAGAATTCCTGCCCATGAGTTCAGACCATAACTAATACCTTCTTGTTAGTTATTGAACATCTTGAATGTATAATTCATGGCATTTTTTTCAGTTGAGCCTCAACTTACTTAATACAATATACGTAATCTATCTTTAAAACATAATCAGCGTGAACCTTCCTTCCAAGATGTACAGAACTCTCTTGATAAGAACTGGTGAAGCCAGTGTTTTTCAAACCATGATTATATACAAGGAGCATGCAAGTTCTGGATCAAGCTTTTCCACTACCATCTACTTTTGTGGTCCCTAAAATCTCTGGAGAACTAGTCACGAATGATACTCAGTTGTGGAGTGTGGTCTGTGACACAGTGGACAGCAGTCAGTGAAGTGCCGTGATGCACGCGGTAAGTCCAGAATGCCACGCAGTACTCCTGCTGGATCTGTGCAGGAGTACCACTGTGAGTTAGTGCTGGGTAGTTCATGCTTTACAGGAGGGTAGCAATAACAGTATGCCTCTCCTTTTTAGTTTGTTACTTCACGATAGACTTTTAGGTGAGAGACAGCTTGCTTGATCGCTCAGAGAAGGTACTTTCATTATCATAAGGTGCAGCTACAAGCTCTGTGAGAAGACCGTTTGACCACTGTAGCTGTAACTACCCACGTGAATATCACCTTCCTTACTGGAGTGCTCTTGGATGGTTTTGTAAAGCTTCTGAGGTAGCTCAGAATAGAACAGTTAGATTGTTTCCTAAACCATCTTAAACTGGACTTTTTTTTTTTTTAAGTTGCAGTTCTCTTGAGGTATAACCAAAATAATGACCTGAAATAAATGAGAATATCTGAAGTATATAACTTGGTAAATTTGAACACATATATGTCATAAAATACTGCCAGAATCAAGATGAAAATATTTATTCTTCCGCGTGGAATTTCACTGAGTGTAGTTGTAACACCTCCAAGTTAGCTCCCTGCAAGTTTGATACTGCAATAGAGAAGTCCTTGTGCCATCCTCATCACTGATCTGCTTTTTTGTCACTACAGATTAGTTTGCATTTTCTAGAATTTTATATAAAATTGAAGCATGTTTGGCCTGTTTGAGATTCGTTCATGTTGTCTCATGTAGCAATACTTTATTCCTTTTTATTGCTAAGTAAATATTACATTGCATAGATACACCGCAATTTACTGGTCCCTTCATTGGCTGATTGAAATTTGGATGATTTTAAATTTTGAGCTGTTATGAACTAAGCTGACATTTCTGTGTGGGGGTGCATCTTGACACATTTACTTTTCTAGTGAGTAAAAATAAAGGAAAGGAATGGTGGGTTTGTATTGTAGGTATACTTTTTAAGAAAAAAAAATGGAGTTCATTGTGTTCAAGTCTTTTGCGTGTATATACAGTATGGGATGGCTGGACCATAGGACGGCTCTATTTCTAGTCTTTTAAGACATCTCCACACTGTTTTCCACAGTTGCTGCACTAATTTCCATTCCCACCATCAGTGTAGAAATGTTCCCCTTTCTCCACGTCCTCCTCAGTGTTAGTTTCTGTGTTTTGGATTTTAGCCATTCTGACAGGAGTGAGTGATATCTCATTTTTTCATATATTTGTTGGCCATTTATATTTCTTCTTTTGAGAATGGTCAAAGTACTTTGCTCATTTTTCAACTGGATTGATTTTTTTGTTGTTGAGTTTTTTAAGTTGCTGATAATGTTTGGGATATTAATCCTTTGTCCGACAGGTGGTTTGCAGATATTTTTTCCAATTCTGTTAGATGTCTCTTCACTCTATAGATCATTTCCTTTGCTGTGGAAAGCTTCTGAATTTGATACAGTCCTATTTGTTTTGTTTTGTCGCCTGCGCTTTAAGGGTCTCATCTAAAAAGTTGTCCTCTACACCAATGTTTTGGAGTGTTTCCCCTACATTTTCTTCTAGTACCTTCATAGTCTCAGGTCTTAAATTTAGGTCTCTGATTGATTTTTAGTTGATATTTTATAAAATGAGAGGTATGGATCTCTCTCTCTACACATACACACACACACACACACACACACACACACGGATAATTTGACTTCCTGTTTTCCAGTTCTGATGTCTTTTCTTTCTTTCTCCTCCCTAATTGCTCTTGCTAGAAGCTCCAGTACTACATTGAATAAGAGTAGTGAAAGTGGACATCTTTGTCTTGTTCTAGCTCTGAGGGGAAGTGCTGTCGGCTTTTCCCCATTCAGGATGACACTGGCTATTGGAAACGAGGCATTCTGATATGGATGCAGGCGTCCAAAGTGATGTCTTAACCACCACTGTAAATACACTTTTAAATAAACTTTTGCAGACGTTTGCACCATGCTGCTGTCTCCACATTCACGAGGACACTTAGAGTGTGCCATCTTTCTGATTCTAGCAGGTCTGCCCCATTGTGGTGCTGGGCATCTTCTCATGTACTTACTTGCCGTCCATAGGTCTTCTGTCGTGAAGTTCTATTTAAAGATTTTGTCTGATTTTTAATGGATTTGGGCTTTTTTGGAGTTCTGATGGTTCTGTATCTTAAAAAAATTTATCAGGTATGTGCTTTACACAGAGTTTCGTGCAGTCTGTGACTTGTCTTCTCATGATCTTTAAGTGTCTTTTGAGGAGAAATTTTTAACTTTGATGAAGTTCGGTTTTCCATTTTTTACTTTTTATGCATTATGATTTTGATATTCTATCTAAGAAATCTTTGTCTAACCCAAGGTCTTAATTTTTTAAAAAAAGATTTTATTTATTTGAGAGGTAGAGTTACAGACAGAAAGACTGAGAGGGAGGTTTACTCCCCAGATGGCTGCAACGGCCGGAGCTGGGCTGATCCAAAGCCAGGAGCAGGAGCTTCTTCTGGGTCTCCATGTGAGTGCAGAGGCCCAACCTCTTGGCCATCTTTTACTGCTTTTCCAGGCCATAGCAGAGAGGTGGATTGGAAGAGCAGACAGGACTTGCTCTGGCACCGTGGGCAGAGTGAACCCACTATACCACAGTGCTGGCCCCAGTCATAAATGTTTTAAAGCTTTTTCTGGAAGTTGTATACCTTTAGGTTTTGTGTGTAGACCTGTGATCCATTTTGAGTTAAGTTGGTGTGAGGTACAGATCCAAACCCAAAATCTTTGCTTTTCTTGGTACATGGATAGTTACTTGTTCAGCACCATCTGTTGGAAGGGCTCTGGTTTTCCAACTCAGCTGCCTTTGTTCTTTTGTGGAAACCATTTGTCCATGTGTGTGTGGGTTTGTTTTTAGATTCTTGATATTGTTCCATTGATCAATTTTTTTCTCTTTATACCAATGCTCCACTGTTTTATTACTGTTGCTTAATAATTCATGAAGGTCAAGTAGCTTTAGTCCTCCCACGCTGTGTTGTTTTTCAACGTTGATTGGATACCTTATCAATTTCTACCAAAGTTCTCTTGGGGTTTTGTTTGGAATTTCACTGAATGTACATACTGATCAACTTGTAAATAACTGATATCTTAACAATATTGAGTCTTTCAGACTGGCGCCGTGGCTCACTAGGCTAATCCTCCGCCTTGTGGCGCCGGCACACCGGGTTCTAGTCCCGGTCGGGGCGCCGGATTCTGTCCCGGTTGCCCCTCTTCCAGGCCAGCTCTCTGCTGTGGCCCGGGAGTGCAGTGGAGGATGGTCCAAGTCCTTGGGCCCTGCACCCCATGGGAGACCAGGATAAGTACCTGGCTCCTGGCTTCAGATCAGCGCGATGGACCGGCCGTGGCGGTGAACCAACGGCAAAGGAAGACCTTTCTCTCCGTCTCTCTTTCTCTCTCACTGTCCACTCTGCCTATCAAAAAAATAAAATAAAAATTAAAAAATCTTGAGTCTTTCAAGCATGAACAAGTCTCTGAAAGTTGGAGCTCTTATTTTGGTTTAAAGTATGAACTACTCAGGACTGCTGGGCAGAGACAGCAAAAGGGCTCTTCTGGATGCTTCAGGATGTCGGGAATTGGCCTTTTTGTTTAATTTGCTTGACTGACTTTCTGAAAAGATGCCAGTTTATATATATGCCTAGCTGGTTCGGGTCCCAGCTGCTCTGTTTCTGATCTAACTCTCTGCTATGCCTTGGGAGAGCAGTGGAGGATGGCCCAAGTCCTTGGGCCTCTGCGCCTCGGGCTTCGGATTGGCGCAGCTCCGACTGTTGCGGCCAGCTGGGGAGTGAACCAGTGGATGGAAGACCCCCATCTCTCTCTCTTTCTCTCTCTCTCTCTCTCTGCCTCTCCTTCTCTCTCTCTGTAACTCTGGCTTTTCAGTAAATAAATCAGTCTTTAATATACATGCCTAAATGTGGGTGTCTTACCCAAAGCAGGAACCTTGAGTTCTCTACTCGCTCCTTGTAGCACAGCTGCCTGTTGGCCACTGAGTGTATGTAGGCACCTCCTTTCTGACAGCACTGCAGATGATGAGCATTCATAATGAAATTAGGAAGATTTTAAGCTGGACATGGGAGAACAGGCGAAATTTCCTGTGATCAACCATTCCTTCCCTGGGATTTCCTGTAGAAGAGATAAAGGAAAACATACAAAGCAGGTAAAGTCATTGTTAATGAGAGTAACCTAATGCCAAAGAAAGAGGCCAAGTACCAACAGGTGTTTTGACAGTATGTCTTTTATACAGAAACTAGCATTTCATGTTAGGGCTTTACATTTTTTTCTTTTTAAAAAATTTATTTATTTCAAAGTCAGAGAAGTTATCTTCCATCTGCTTGTTCACTCCCCAGATGGCCCCCAACAAGTAGGACTGAGCCAGGCTGAAGTCAGGGGCCTCTTCTTGGTCTCCCTTGTAGGTGGCAGGGGCCCAAGCACTTGAGCCATCTTATGCTACTTTTCCCAGGCCATTGGCAGGGATCGGAAGTAGAACAGCTGGGACTCCAACCAGTGCCAGTGTGGGTTGCCGGCATTGCAGGCCATAGCTTTACCCACTATACCACAGTGCCGACCCCAGGGCTCTACATTTTTCTAAGGAAGTATTGATTAGAGTAGTGAGACCCGGTTTTTACTCCCACCTATGTCAGGTAGCTGGGGCATTTATCGCCACTATAGCTGATGCCCACATCTTGTTTGGTCAATCACATGAAGAGCACAGATGAGGGCCAGAGTTGTGGTGCAATGGGATAAGATACTGCTTGCGTTGCTGGCATCCCATATTGGAGACCTGGTTCCATTCCCAGGTGCTCTGCTACCTATCCAGCTCCCTGATAATATACCTGGGAACACAGTGGAAGATGGCCTAAATGCTTGGGCCCCTGCCACCTGTGTGGTAGACCAGATGGAGTTCCTGGCTCCTGGCTTCAGCTTGACCCAGCCTCTGCCATTGAGAACTTCTAGGGAGTGAACTAATTGGTGGAAGATCTCTGTGTCCTTGCCAACTTCCCTTGGCCTTTGTCTTTCTTGGTCAGTCTGCCTTTCAAAATCAATCAATACTTTTTGTTGTTTAAAATAAGGTCTAGTATTATATGCAGAGGGGTAAGCCAACACATGTAATATTAGTACCCCATATTAGGAACCTATTTGAGTCTTGGCTTTTTTGCTGATGATCCAGCTACCTGCTAGAGCACCTAGTAAAGTAGCTGAAGATGACCCAAGGACATGGGGCTCTGCATCCATGTAAGCCCCAGATGGAGCTCTAGGCTCTTGGCTTAGACCTGGCCATTGGGGCCATTTGGGGAGTAGATCACTGGGTTGAAGATCCGTCTTTTCTCCTCTCCTCATTGTGCTACTTTTTAAATAAGTAATATAAATCTTAAAAAAGACTGCACATGAAGTGGTGACTGGGGCATTGCAGATTGATTGCTAGTCCTTGAGAGACTGTTCAGGATACACTTGTCATTGAGAGTAGGCCTGTTCTGCCTTCCTCTTAAGATCTCTTTCTCTGTTTCTCTCTCTCTCTTTTTAATAAAGATTGATTTATTTGAAAGGCATAGTTAGAAGGAGAGATACAAAGAGATCTTCAGTCTGCTGGTTGATTTCCAAAATGGTCACAGTGGCCAGGGTGGACCAGGCCCAGACAGGAGCTTCATCTGGGTCTTCCTCAGGGGCCCAAGGACTTGGGCCATCCTCCACTGCTTTCACAGGCACATTAGCAGGAAGCTGGATCAGAAGTGGGGGCACCTTGTACACCAACCCGCTCTCATAAGGGTTGCTTGTGTTACAGGCAGCTGCTTAACCCACTGTAACACATCACCCCCCCCCCAAAAAAAAAAAAAAACACCTCTGTGAAGTGGAGAATATTCCTTTGTGAACCAACATGTGTTGTGGTTGAGGGCATGAAGTCAACCTGCCTGGGTTCAAACTGCTCGTTTCTTTGCTAGTTTTGCAAATTTTGGATTCATATAATTTCTCTAAATCTATTTTCCTTAAGAATATGGAAAATTGGCCGGCGCCGCGGCTCACTAGGCTAATCCTCCGCCTAGCGGCGCCGGCACACCAGGTTCTAGTCCCGGTTGGGGCGCCGGCTTCTGTCCCGGTTGCCCCTCTTCCAGGCCAGCTCTCTGCTGTGGCCCGGGAGTGCAGTGGAGGATGGCCCAAGTGCTTGGGCCCTGCACCCCATGGGAGACCAGGAGAAGCACCTGGCTCCTGGCTCCTGCCATCGGATCAGCGCGGTGCGCCGGCCGCAGCGCGCCAGCCACGGTGGCCATTGGAGGGTGAACCAACGGCAAAGGAAGACCTTTCTCTCTGTCTCTCTCTCTCACTGTCCACTCTGCCTGTCAAAAAAAAAAATATATATGGAAAATTGTAGCATAACTGGGAGAGATTAAAAGTGTGTGCTTGCAGATGTTTAGTGCACTTAGTACATTCTGTATTTTTAGCATATTATTTACTTTTTTCATTTTTTGGATTTTCGTTGCCGCTGACTACCTGTGAAAATGCAGCCTGCTCTCAGTGAACTGCTTTTGGTTTCCTTTCTATGAATTATTTGTTCTACTCACCCTGCCTCACCTCTTCCATTCTCTTACTTTTTTGATCTTTTCTTTTCACCCTAGACTTCTCTTTCACTTCAAAACTAATTTCTTCTGAGAAATCTGCCCTTACACACTACAAATGACTTATGGATTAGATGAGGGATGGGGAGTCTGATTACTTACTAAGCCACACAACAATCTGTCCGTATCCAAAGAGGGGAAAAGTCCAATGCTTTAAAAGAAAAAACTCCAAGGTAAAGGGAAAGGTTTGGAGGTTATAGCCTTAACATGTATTTGAGAGAGTTCAGAATATTTTATGTCCTGTATAGCATTGCTGAGAGTATTTAATAAGCACTGACAAAAAAGTTAACCATGTGTTGGATAGTATTCTACCTACTGAGGATTTCTATTACTTAGCTACACAGTGAATTATGTCAGTATGAGAGCTAACAGTACTTATTTCTGACAACCTTAGAATAGGATTAAGTAGAAAATATTCAACAGAGAAAATGGTAGCCTAAAAACTGTTTCTGTCAAATATACTAAAATTTGAGATAGTTGAAGGCTAGAATCCAAATTCAGAAGTAATTAACCAAAATAGTTGACAGATGTCAGCCTTGCTAATAAAATTTGTATACCCTGAATATTTTCCAGCTTGTAATTAACTGCACAGATGATGTGATCTGATTTTGTCACTAACTGCTTATTAATGAAGGAGATGATGACTAGTTACAATATTCGTGGCACTAGCTGAATACAAAGTTTAAATATTTCTCATACAGCTGGCAGAAATAGGAGCCACACAGGCTTTGATGCTGGCTTGATTTGTGCTTCCCCTCTTCATCTGTGAACGCCAAGGGGAAATGGAATTTGTTAAATTCAGCGCTGAGTAACCTTGAAGATAGATCTGTTTTTATTTGGTGGTCAGTAAGCACTAATGGATTTTTTTTTTTTTTTGGACAGGCAGAGTGGACAGTGAGAGAGAGAGACAGAGAGAAAGGTCTTCCTTTGCCGTTGGTTCACCCTCCAATGGCCGCCGCAGCTGGCGCGCTGTGGCTGGCGCACCGCGCTGATCCGATGGCAGGAGCCAAGAGCCAGGTGCTTTTCCTGGTCTCCCATGGGGTGCAGGGCCCAAGCACTTGGGCCATCCTCCACTGCACTCCCTGGCCACAGCAGAGAGCTGGCCTGGAAGAGGGGCAACCAGGACAGAATCCGGCGCCCCAACCGGGACTAGAACCCGGTGTGCCGGCGCCGCTAGGCGGAGGATTAGGGATTTTTTGTTTTTAGATTCTTTGTTACAGACTTACTGTCAACAGGCTATGGATACCACCATTGGATGTCCCATGATAAAGTCAGATAATTTCAAGTTCTATTAAAGCTGTCAATGTGACTTAAAGACTTGAATTCAGAATCTTATTAATGGAAATGGTTTAATAACAAAACATTATTTGTTATGCTCATATAATGTGATATTTAATATAAATGGCAAATATTCAGATATCCTTTCATATTTTAATAGAAATGGCAAATATTCTGCATAAATAAGAGATTGTGTCAGGTGTTTCTGACCTCAGAGCATGTACTTACCAGACCTTTCTCTCTGTCTCTCTCACTTCTGTAATTCTACCTGTCAAATAAATAAAAATAAAAAATAAATTGAGGTCTGAGGCTACCAGGGTGAGAAGGGAGGGTCGCAGGTGCAAACAGAAGGAATTGTTAGTGCCAAGACCATGTGATGGGAGAGTGATGGGAGAAAGCATGGTGGCTTTGGGCTCTTAGAGAAGGCAGGTGAGGTTGGAGCAGAGAGGGTGTGTGTGTGTGTGTGTGTGTGTGGTTCACACGGTTGTGTGGAGTTAGCCAAGAGTCCGAGCGTACACAGCCCTGGAAGCCAGTTTCAGGAGATGTGTTTTAATCTCACAGCAAAAGAAACCACGGGAAGGGTTAAGGAAATGAGGTAAAATGATCAAATGATTTCAGTTTTGATACAATTCTCTATGGCTGTAGTTGAAAAATGTACCAAAATGAGCCAAACTAGATGTGGGCTACAGCATTTAGGAGGCAACTAGAGTGGTCCTGGTAATAAGCACAGAAACTTGTTCGGAAGCAGGAAGGTGCAAGAGGTAGTGTTGTGCAGCCTTCCCCCCTCTGCGACTGTCTCTGATGGGCTGCTGCACTGTTCTTCCCGCTTCAGGAAACCTCAGCAGCATTGTGGTCACCTGGGAGTGACAGGTGCAGTTCTGCCCTCTTTGTAAGACGGAGGGGGATGCTCCTTCCTGAGCCCTGGTTCCCAGCTGTCGGTTCCTTCCTTGGGTGGTCTTCCTCCTTAGCATGCTTTTGCAGTTGTGTCTGCCTGCTGGCTAGTTTTACTCCTTTGACATCTCCACTTGGATGACATGTCCATGTCTCTGTTTCGCATGTCCTTTTGTCACATTGATTTTCCTTTCTCCAAACTGATTTCTCTACCCTTCCCTCCTCTTTCCCTTATTCACTTTATCCTTGTGTTTAAGAGTGCTTAGTGTTTGTTCCATGAATGGGTGAATTCAATATGTAATTAGAGTACTAAGGAGCTCTGAAGTTAGGGAGGAGTCCTTACTCCATCCCAGAACCTTTTGTAACAGAACTGTGGGCTTTTACAGAGTGGGCCGCCCAGAACTGGACACATCCTTTTATTCAATGCTGGTTTCTTCGTGTGGTCTTTCTCTAGGGCCCCCTCTCTAGGTATGTGTTGTTCTACTCCACAGTGAATTGTTAGACTGCAGTCTTTGGTCAGTTTTCTGATTGTGATATGGCAAGTGACGTCCAGCGTGACTGGAAGGATGTTCCTTTATCTGAAACAATGTTCCCTGTTTGCAGATACCTTTTTTTAATCCTTTGCCAATGTGAAAGCCTTCAGAGCCTGTGTTTCATCATTTGATTATCCTTAGTAGCCAATGTTCCCCTTTTGAGAATAGATAAATGACATAGAACAAGACGAGAGTAATTCAGAACGGTGTCCAGTGAGTAATGTGGGTAGTGAGTGTGGTTATTTAAATCAGAAGCCAGAAGGTATGTACAATATGGTACAAAAAAAAAAAAAAAAAAAAAGCTAAATTTCCTGACTATAAACTACTTTGAAAAGTATCAAAAGATGAACTCAAAAATGTTTGAAACTTTGATAATAAAACTGGAATTAGAATGTATACTTGAAGGTGACTGCTTTGAGATTTTGGATACTTTAATACACATTTTGGTATATTTGTTTTTTAAAAAGAGTCACATTAAAAACACATATCTTTTAAGATACATTAGTTTGTTGAGAAGGAGAATTTATATATTCTAATTTTTATTTCAGTCATCAAACATAATTTAGAAAACTCAGCAGAATAAAGTCTATTTTGGTTACCCATATTTTTATTTATTCTGTTGTTACTGCTTTGATTTTTTTGCTGATGCAATTTTTTTTATCATTTTCTATTTTTCAGACTTGTTTAGGCATTCTTTCAAGTTAGTCTGCTGGAAACAAATGCTCTGTGTTTTCCTTCCCCTTAGAACGTCTAGATTTCATGTTCATTTCTGCAGGATGATTTTGCTGTTTATAATTTCAGTTGCAAGCTCTTTCCTTTCACCACTTGAACCATGTTGTCCCATCCTTTGCCCTGCTCGGCTGCTGGTGGGAAATTCCTGCCGGTGGAGTGGATTCCCCCTTCAGACAGATCTCATCTCTCTCAGTGCTTTCCTTTGCTGTATCTGCAGTTGTCGATGCTGGGTTATGGTGCGTTTTTGCATAGAGTTCTTGGGGTTCATCCTGTTTGGGGTTAGCACAGCCGCTGTAGAGTCATGTCTTTTTCCCCCCAGATTTTGAGGAAGTTGATCATTTCTTAGAGTATTTTTTCAACTCTATCCACTGTCTCCTTCCTCTCTTCATAGACTCAGATGGCACAGATGTTAGATCTTTTGTTCTAGTGCCAGGGTTTCCTTGGGCTCTACTGATTGTGTGTTTATGTGTGCACATTTGGGCTGTGTTGATTTTGTGTGTATGCGTGCGTTTTCTCTTACTTCAGATTGGGTCATTTTTATATTTATGTCTTCAAAATCATTGATAATTTGCTTTGTTCTTTCCATTGTAGTGTTGAACTCATTTTTGTTTGTACTTTTCAGTTCTGTGATTTTCATTTGCTTTTATATAATTTCCATGTTATTGCAAAGACTTAGGTTTTCATTTGTTTCAAGTGTGTTTGTGGTTGCTTATGGTACATTTTTGTGATGAATGATTTGAAATGTGTTGTAATTCTGACATCCCTCATTTTAATGCTGATGTGTGACAATGTCTTTACTCACTTAAGTTGCAAAATATTTGAGTTAGGATATGAATGAAGGTTTTGTATAGTTCTGAAATATTTGTGTTTTATCATACAGTTGAATAAAATGATAGTTTGTTTTTCAACAGCACTCCACATACAGTAAAGATTAAAATGTGTATTAGTGATTTTCTTACTTGTGTTTAAAGCAGAATTTTAAAGACATGCTTGATTTATCAAACTTGAAAAACTTTGTTAAATATTTTTTTCAGTTCCACGCTTGATCAAGTCTGTACTTTTAATTTAATTTACAGTAATAGATTTCTCGTGATCTATTATAGCACTTGCAGATCAAGCTAATAATGTTTTTATAGGGGCCAGCATTAAGGGTTAAACTGCCACCTGTGATGCCAGCATTCCAGATGGGCACTGGTTTGTGTCCCAGCTGCTCCACTTCAGATCCAGCTACTTGCTAATGCCCTGGGAAAACAGTGGAGGATGGCCCGAGTGTTTGGGCCCACACATGGGACACCTACAATAAACTCCTGATTTTCAAGTGGCCTAGCCCTGGCTGTTGCAGTCTCCTGTGGATTAAACCAGTGGATAGAAGATCTTTTTCTGTCTCTCCTTTTTTCTCTGTAGCTCTGACTTCCAAATAAATAAATAAATCTTTAAAAATAATGATTTTATACAATACTTCTTTTCAAACAAAATTAAACTATGCTTGAATTCAGTTATTAGGAAATAACTAAAACCAGCAGTAAGTACTGCATTGAGTTGAGTTAATATCCTAGGGTATTGTTTTAGCTGCAAGTGTTTGTGAATGTTAAAGCATAAAATCAAGTGGATTTGCTCATGAGATTCCTGTTTACTATGCATTCGCCTTGAAGTATTTTCCAGTCAGTAGTTGCCTGGTTCACCTTTCAAATTTATTTTTGTTTGAGCAGCAGAGGGAGAACTCCAGTGTGCTGGTTTATTCCCCACATTTCAGCAGTGGCTGAAAGGCTGAAGCTGGGAAATGGGAGCTCAGTTCAGATCCTCCCAGCTGTGTGGTAGGAACTCAGTTCTGTTGAGTTATCCCTGATGCCTCCCAGGATCTGTATTAGTGGGAAGCTGGCATCAGCAGCTAGAGCTGCAAGCTGAACCCAGGCACTCAGTGTGAGACATGGATTTCCTAACCAGTGTTCCCAGTTCATCTATTTAGATATCATGTAATTGATAGAAAAACATTCAAGAAAAAGGTTGAAAAAAAGAGTTTCATAAAAGGACAGATTAATAAATGAGACTGTTCTCTATATATACTAGTTTGGTGGCAGAGTAAGGCAATTTACAGTCTTCACGGATAGTAGATATTGATAGAAGTAATTGAAGAGTAACTACAGTTTGTAGTGTGGATGTATGAATTTATTCAATTGGGTGGCTGCCTGTGAGATTTATGTTGCCGTTAAAATGAGATGATGAACACCTTTGGTTATATATGTTTATTCCTATGTAGCAATGCTTTTGTTCCCATAGGGTGCATTTGTGATAATGGGACGGCCAAGTCAAAGAATTTATATACCTAATTTTGGAAAGATATGGCTAGATCTCTCTCTCTCTCACACACTCTCTCTCTTTTCCTCCTCCTCTTCCTCCCCCCACCCCTTTAAGATTTGTTTATTTGAAAAGCAGAGTTACAGAGAGAGAAGGAGAGAGACAGAGATCTTCTATCTGCCGGTTTACTCTCAGCTTCAACAGCAAGGACTGGGTCTGGTTGAAGCCAAGTGCTTCATCCAGGTCTTCCATGTGGGTGCTGGAGCCCTAGCACTTTGGCCATCTTCTGCTGCTTTCACAGGTACATTAGCAGGGAGCTGGATTGGAAGTGGAGCAGCTGGGACTTGAGCTGGCGCCAATATGGATGCTGGTGTCACAGGAAGTGGTTTAATGAGTTGCACCACAGCAATGGTCCCACCAGATTTCTTTCCAAGTTTTTATTGCAACTTAGACTCCTAGAAGTATCAAATAAGATTACTTATTTTTTCCATTATAATAATTCTATTCTCATCCTTTTAAATTTATGCTTGTGTGATGGGTGAAAAATGGGATCTCATTGAGGTTTTAAGTTGAATATCGTGAACATTGAAGTTGAAAATCTTTTCATATTTATTGATCATTGAGTTGTCTTTTGTTTAACAGTTTGTGGGAGATATTAGAGATACTAACTCTTCATGGTTATTTATTTTAGAAGTATTTTCCCTTCTATATATTTTTGAAGTGGCTTAGGTATTTGTTACGGAATAAATAAAAATTATGTGGGTTGAGTGTTTGGCATAGCAGTTAAGATGATGTTTGTGATGCCTGCATCGCTCATCAGAGTGCTTGGGTTTGAGTCCCAGCTATGTTTCTGATTCCAACTCCTTGCTAATGTATCTGTTGGGAGGCAGCAGGTGGTAGCTCAAGTATTTGGATCTCTGCCCCAATGTGGGAGATATGGATGGTGATCTGCGCTCCTGAGTTTGGCCCAGCCCGTCCCTAGTTGTTGTGAGCATTTAATAGGTCAACCAACAGATGGAATATCTCTGTCTTTCTCTGTCTCTCTGCCTTTCAGATAAAAAGTAAGTAAATAATTTAAATCCTTCATTAAATATACGTATTTAATCACATTCACTACCTTTATCTTTATCATGTAAGTGTCCCATCTTCATTGGTTCTACAAAATATTTTCCCAAATTTTCTTATCCTGAATGTTACTGTATTATTTTTAAACTGGAAATCTTTACTAATCTGGAATTTACTTAAATACATGGTGAGATGTAGAACCTAGCTGTGTGTTTTTCTAGCTATCTAACCATTTATTATGCTAATGTCATTTAATAAATAGATCATCCTTCCCCCTGTGAATTTAAATGCCATCAGTATTTCTAAAGATATTCAGATGGTTGCATTTTTTTTTTTTTTGCCCAGCTTAACCCATTTTCAGTAAGGTAATGGCTTTTTAAAAGCAGGATTTAGTAAATTGGAAAGGTTATTTCTCTTTGCTCTAAATGTCAAATGCTACCTGATACTCTTTGTTGTTGCTGACTTAAATTGCAAGCACAGGAAGGATTATTGCTGTGAACAAATCCACTAATCAGGATGTAACTTAACAATTTTAAGACCCCAGGTTAAAAAAGGAAAATTCGGAACGTTCATTCAGTTCTTGTATAAGAGCAGTAACATACACGCACCTCAGAAAAAGGTGCTTAGGAAATCTAAGAGCGAACATTCTTTCTACTTTCATGCTTATACAGAGCAATTGGATTCATCAGGATCTTCCTCACTCCTTCATCATGGCAGCCAAAAAAGGATAGATCCTCACGTAAGACTGTGTGTTATGATTTGGGTGTTTGGCAAAGCTCTATCTCCTGAAAACTCTAAAGGCAAACTACCTACTTCAGTTTTGTTTGGGGTTCATCTATTTTTTAAAAATATTTATTTATTTTAAAGTCAGAATTCACTCCCCAAATGGCCATGGCTGGGGCATGCCAAAACCAGGAGCCAGCAGCATCTGGATCTCCCATGTGGGTGCAGGAGCCCAAGGACTTGGGCTGTCCTCCACTCCCTTCCCAGGTGCATTAGCATGGAACTGGATTGGAAGCAGAGCAGCCAGGTCTTGAACTGGTGCCTGTATGGGATGCTGTCACTACAGACGGCAGCCCAACCCACTGTGCCACAGCGCTGGTCCTTGGGGTTCATGTTTTGAGTATACTCTGTGCAGAGAAATCAAATCCAAACATATCTTACTTTCACTCTTCTTGAAAATAAGTCTTTGGATGTGGTAATACTAAATCATAAATTTCACAGTCTTGTTGGGAAATGGTCACTGGAATTTTCCACCATCATACAAATGGTGACGAGAGGCAGAATAACTTCAGTATGTCCTGCCAGAAGGTAGTCAGAAGAATTTTATCAATTACAATTTTGAGAAGATTGGTTATATATTCCTCTGCAATAATGAACTATCATCTTTGCAGTTAAAAAATAGAATGTTGGAGTACAAAGAATCATTTCTGGAGCAGCTTAAATATCTAAGGGACCTAAGTACATGGTGCTGCAATCCTAGAAATGGAGTGGGATGCAGTAATTCAATATTGTGTGTCTGATGAATACTGAGAGTAGGCAACTATTCTCACATTATTGTGTTTCATGTATAAAGCAGTGGATATCCAGAATTTCATCTCAAAGGATGCTAAACAGCAGATCCTGCTTGTGTAACCAGTTTACACAGTCATTCATTTGTAAAATACTGATTGGTCATCAGCCATGCTTCAGGCGTTCTGTGATGCACTGGGGAAGGGAGATGAAGGGCACAGGCTTCCCCTCTCTGCATACCAGCTGGTGCACGTGTAGCATGTATCGCTGCCGTGCTGTGCTTCCACAGTTCCATGACTGCTCAGAATGCTGTGAGAATGCAGAAGAGGGGCACGGACAAATCAGACTGGGTGTGGGGGATTGACGGGACCTCCTGGAAGTGGTGCCAGAGCTGAGGTCAAAAGTGAAAAAGGAAGCATGAAAAAGAATGAGGATGATTGGCGGGAGGGAAGCTTTCAAATAGGATGATTAGTGACTCACCCTTAGGTACCTGCCCCTGGATGCTTGTTTATCAATTAAAGGATAAAGTGGAGAGAGTGGCAATAGTGAGGAAAGTTTCTTCCCCAAACTAAGGAGACTGGGTGGAAGAATCATTTTTTTTTTAAAGATTTATGTATGTATTTGAAAGGCAGGATTACACAGAGAGAGAAGCAGAGAGAAGGGGAGAGGTCTTCCATCCACTGGTTCACTTTCCAAATGGCACAACAGCCTGAGCTGGGTCCCTGCAAAGCTAGGACCCTGTAGCTTCTGGGTCTCCCACACAGGTGCAGGGGCCCCAAGGACTTGGACCATCTTCCACGGCTTTCCTTGGCCATAGCAAAGAGCTCGTTCAGAAGTGGAGCAGCCCGGACTCAAACTTGCGCCCATGTCAGGTTGCTGGCACTGTAGGTGGTGGCTTTACCCACTATACCACAGTGCTGGCCCCTGGAAGTTTATTTTAATTTTTAATTAGTTTTTAACAGCTTCTATGTGATTTGTAAATGCAGTTGGGTGGAACATTGTAAACAAGTGACTGATCTCTTATGCTCTGCTGTTTCTAAGGATTTCTGTGGAGATAGGAGTAAAGCAGATCATGAGTGAGGCGTCGCTAAATCCCGAGCCTTACAGATTGGCGGGATGGTAGCATGATAATCTAGGCGAGAAGTGTTTGGGGCAGACTTTGTAGTTTGAGAACAAATTTTCAAAAATAGCATCACTAGGACTTGGGATATAAAGGAAGAAAAAGAGTCCGATATGATTCCTAGACTTCCAGTTTGGAACAAGTGGGCGTGTGAGGATTTGAGTCAATAAAACACAGTGGGGAATGGGAAGAGATTGAATTGTGTATTAGATTTTAATATTTTGAGGCCTTTTTAGAGACTTGTGGGCAGAACTGAAGATGTCTATTGGGCAGCTGAATAGATGCGACCCTTGTCATGAGAAAATTGGAGATTTTGATGTTATCAGAGCATAGGTGGTATTTTAATCATAACAGTACATGAAATTACATGGATGGAATAATTGTGCGAAGAGAGGATGGTAAAGGTGGAGACATCAAAGATACTGGCAGAACAGAGGATCCTGACAAGTGACGGAAGGAACGGAAAGGATCCTGATAGAGTGACAGAAAGGAAATGGGAGGAGGACAGGTTGATGGAAGCCACGGAAGAAGAAAGTTCCATAAAGAAAACAGTAGCCCTTGCGGCCCGAGTGCACGCAGCCTGTGTGTTGCTCATTTCAGATGGTCTTTCGGATGAGGTCGTTGGTGTGTAAGCCAGAACAAGCTCCTGAAGCAGGGCTGAGAGAATGGGAGGTAATGAGGAGGCAAATGCACAGTGAACTGTGACTCAGCGCTGTGGATGGGCTAGTGAGTGACGGTATGGGAGGAGGTGATGCAGGGCAGGGAGTGCATGTGTGTGTGTGTGTGTGTGTGTGTGAACAGCAGCGCTTGAGCAGTGTCCTCAGTTCAGGGAAGAGAGAGAGAGTGTAAACCACAGGAAAAGGAGGAGGTGACTGATGTGAGTCGAAGGAGCGTGGAGCTGTGGGTAAAGGGGAAGACCCGTTTCCCACACGTCTTGAGCAAGGTTAGGTGGAAGGCGCCCGTGAGCTGGGGGTGCAGCAGTAGGCAGCTGCGTTCTTTGTGAATTAATGGTCACCTTGCAAGGAAAGGAGCGAGAAGACCAAATCAGGGGCCTTGAGGGACACAGGGAGGGAAGCTGCCTCCTTGTAATGTCTCTGCCAGCGAATCTGTCACTGGCCCTGCCAGTGTTTAACAGTGGAATCTGAATAAAGTGCATTTCATTTTATTTCCATTATCTCTCCCTGTGTAAGCTCTTTTTATACTGAGATTTATGTGCAATGTAGGATTGAATAATTTATTGAAATTTAAGCTGCAGTAAATATTTGATTAACAATATATGTATAAAATTAAACAGCTCCGTCAGATGTCAGGGGTTCTGCTCTGCCTGATTGCTTTCTATTTTTCTCTGCTTAAAGTTTCCACATTTTTTCCCTTTCACTATGAACATTTAAAATCCAACTTTGTATGGCTGATCATACCACAGACTTAGATATACAAAGAGGCATAGAGGTGTTGCTTTGGGAATTTGCCAGAAATATAAGCTTCAAATGGGAATATTACCATAGCATGCAGTTCACTCTGCTTAGGGCTTTACTGTAAAAAAAAAATATATATATATATATACATATACATACATATATATATATATATATATATATATATAGGCCAGCGCCGCGGCTCACTAGGCTAATCCTCTGCCTGCGGTGCCGGCACCCCGGGTTCTAGTCCCGGTCGGGGCGCCGGATTCTGTCCCGGTTGCTCTTCTTCCAGGCCAGCTCTCTGCTGTGGCCCGGCAGTGCAGTGGAGGATGGCCCAGGTCCTTGGGCCCTGCACCTGCATGGAAGACCAGGAGAAGCACCTGGCTCCTAGTTTTGGATCAGCATGGTGCGCCAGCCACAGCACGCCGGCCGTAGCAGCCATTGCGGGGTGAACCAACAGAAAAGGAAGACCTTTCTCTCTCTCTCTCTCTCTCACTGTCCACTCTGCCTGTCAAAAATAAATAAATAAAAAATAAATATATAATATATAATATATTGTATGTAACATATAAAAGTAATAATTATTATATATGATATATAAATATTTTTTTTTCTTTTTTTTTTTTTTTTAAACTTTTATTTAATGAATGTAAATTTCCAAAGTACGACTTATGGATTACAATGGCTTTCCCCCCATACCGTCCCTCCCACCCACAACCCTCCCCTTTCCCACTCCCCCTCCCCTTCCATTCACATCAAGATTCATTTTCGATTATCTTAATATACAGAAGATCAGCTTAGTATACATTAAGTATGGATTTCAACAGTTTGCTCCCACACAGAAACATAAAGTGAAAAATAATAGATGATTTTTAAAAATGATGATGAAATCAGAGCAGACCTATTGTCATGTTTAATCCCAGTGAGAGTCAAGTTGGGAATTGATAATTTCTTTTTTTTTTTTTTTTTTTTTTACACAGGATCAGTTTAGTATGCATTAAGTAAGGATTTCAACAGTTTGCACCCCCATAGAAACACAAAGTGAAATATATTGTTTGAGTACTCGTTATAGCATTAAATCTCAATGTACAGCACATTAAGGATAGAGATCCTACATGAGGAGTAAGTGCACAGTGACTCCTGTTATTGACTTTACCAATTGACACTCCTGTCTATGGCATCAGTAATCTCCCTATGCTCCAGTCATGAGTTTCCAAGGCTATGGAAGCCCTCTGAGTTCTCCGATTCTTATCTTGTTTAGACAAGGTCATAGTCAAAGTGGAGGTTCTCTCCTCCCTTCAGAGAAAGGTACCTCCTTCTTTGATGGCCTGTTCTTTCCACTGGGATCTCACTCGCAGAGATCTTTTGCCAGAGTGTCTTGGCTTTCCATGCCTGAAATACTCTCATGAGCTTTTCAGCTAGCTCCGAATGCCTTTAGGGCTGATTCTGAGGCCAGAGTGCTATTTAGGACATCTGCCATTCTATGAGTCTGCTGAGTATCTCACTTCCCATGTTGGATCACTCTCCCCTTTATTTACTCCATCAGTTAGCGTTAGCAGGTACTAGACTTGTCTATGTGCTCCCTTTGACTCCCAGTCCCTTCACCATGACCAACTGTGAACTGAAACTGATCACCTGGAACAGTGAGATGGCATTGGTACATGCCACCTCGATGGGATTGAATTGGAATCCCCTGGTATGCTTCCAACTCCACCACTTGGGGCAAGTCAGCCTGAGCATGTCCCAAATTATACATCTCTTCCCTCTCCCATTCCCACCACCATGTTCAACAGGGATCACATTTCAGTTAATTTTCAACACTTAAGAATAACTGTGCATCAATTACAGATCTAAACCAGTCATATTAAGTAGAACAGACAAAAAAAACTACTAAGAGGGATAATGTATTTAGTTGTTCATTAACAGTCAGGGCTATGTTGATCAAGCCACCATTTCCCATAGTGTCCACCTCACTCCAACAGGTTTCCCTCTTGGTGTTCAGTCAGTCGTCACCGATCAGGGAGAACATATGGTATTTGTCCCTTTGGGACTGGCTTATTTCACTCAGCATGATGTGTTCCAGATTCCTCCATTTTGTTGCAAATGACTGGATTTCGTTGTTTCTTACTGCGGTATAGTATTCTAAAGAGTACATATCCCATAATTTCTTTATCCAGTCTATCGTTGATGGGCATTTTGGCTCTTGCCAAAGTCTTGGGAGGGCTTTGATAAATCCACTTCCTGTTGGTGTTCATGCTGAGGATGTCCCTTTCTTCTGTTCCTCTCTTTGTTTTCTGGTCACTTCTATTTTGCTTTTTTATACAACAGAGCGTATGCCATGATGATGCCCCTGCTAACGCTGGCTACCCCATCCCTCTCTATCCATCCATGAGAAATTTACACATGTGCTGTGTTTGTCCCTTTCCCAGCAGTGCTTCCTGCCGCCATGGTAGGAGCGAATGTGCCATCACGGCACCTTCTGTCCCCACCCTGCCTCTGAGTTCTGGAACTGTGAGCAGAGCTCCCTAAGGACCCCTGCCTCCCTGCCTACTTGGGGAAACTTTTACCAGGACCTGAACAGAGCTAGTGCTTTGGCACCTTTCCAGTACTTAGAACAGTGGCTCTGGCACTTGACTATGTGTGAGGAACATCACTGTCTGGTAAGGGTTGCAGATTCCTGGTCCCACCCCAGAGATCCAGAGTCAGTAGCTATTTGGGTAGAAAATGTTGTCCTCCCCTCACCATAAATGCAATGTCAGATCCATGAACCTTTGAGTGTGACCCCCCCCCCCCAGAAAGGGCCTTTGTGATTTAAATTCAAGGTCTTGAGGGGAAGAGATTGTTTTGTATTCAGCATTCTTTTAAGAGAGACATACAGAATGAAAGGAAGACACAAGAGGAGGCAGCAGTGTGTGGCCACAGATGCTGAGACAGGAGTGAGGTGGCCTCCTAGAGGAATGGCGGCAGCCAGCGACTGCAGAGTAAAGGGACAGTCTCCCTTGCAGCCTCTGGAGGACAGCAGCCCTGCAGACACCTGCCTTCAGCCTTCTGGCCTTCAGAAACGTAAAGATGTCAGAGAAAGAACTCTGTTGTCTGAAGTGTTACAGTAGGTGCAGGAAGCTGGTCCAGTAGGCAGGGCGGTTTGTGCTGTCCAGCCTGCAGCTAGTGTGAGATGACACGTGGCATCTTGGTTGACATTTGATTGATGTTTTTAATGGAACTGAGATGGACAGTGTGAGATCCTCCTGCTTTCCTTTCCTGTAATTCAGGGGCATTTGGGTTAGTGCTCATCTGGATTCGTCCAGGTGTGTAGAGTAATCGAATCCATTATCTGATTTTGCTGTGTTGCACACCTGTGAAATAGAAGGGTGCAAATAAGTGTTAGAAATTCTTGGTTACCTATATTTATTTTAAAATCTGTCTTTTTTTTATTTTGGTTTTCATTATAACTTATTTTTTAGAGCAAATTTTTTTTTTACTTGTTAAGCCTGGATTCCAGGTTGATTGATTGCCAGTTTATTTATAAGTGTCTTAATAAGATTTTTGAAGCGCTATGCAATAAGAATACATAAATACAAATATAATATACACATGATCAAGTCTCATAATTGCTACAGACAGATCTTAAAGACCAACTCAATTTCTAGAGTTTCATCTTTATCACCATTTTAATATTTTCTTTTTTATGGTTTTTACTCTTTAAAACTTAAACTTTTTGTATGCACTTATGTTTTTCATTTTTCTCCAGGTTTACTTGGACTCATTTATGAATGTGTATATGTAGTTCTCTGCATTTTTTATCAGAATTGTGTATAGTTTGTGTTTATACACTCAAGGTACAGAGCAGGTGCCTTCCTACAAGGTGCAGAACTACAAGGTCCCTCGATTACCTTTTCACAACCTTCCCCAATCTCTAATGTTTTGTAGTAACAAATTTGTTTAATAATTTTGTTATTTTAAAAAGATTATACTATGTAACCATTGCTGTTTGCTTTTTCAGTCAGCATTATTCCGTTGGACATTGTCAGGATGGTTTTGTTTATCAGCAGTTGATTTGTGTTTATTCCTGAGGGGTGTTCCATGACATGGACATACCACAGTTCATTTAACCATTTTCCCCTTGGAGGATCTCAGGTATTTGCAGTTTTTGGCTTTTGCCAATAAAGCTACAGTGAATATTTATGTACAGATGTTCATGAGGACGTAACTTGAATTTTCTGAGGTCGTTGCCTAAGAGTGCTGTTGCTAGGTTGTATAATAGCATGTTCATTTTTTTTTTAAGATATATTTGAAAAAGTTGGGGTGGGGGAAGGAGAGGGAGAGATGGAGGGAGGGAGGGTGGGAGGAGAGATATTTGTCTCTTCCATCCATTAGTTCACTCCCTAGGTGGCTGTAATGGCCAGGACTGAGCTAGGCAAGCCAAGAGCCAGGAGCGTTATCAAGGTCTCCCACAGAGGTAGCAAGGGCCCAAGCACTTGGTCCATCTTCGGCTGCTTCTCCTAGGCCATTAGCAGGGACCTGGATCAGAAGTGGAGGAGCCGGGACACAAACTGGGGCCATATGGTTGCTGGCGTTGCAGGCGGCAGTTTTACCTGCTGTTTCACAACAGCCCCTGCATGTTCAGTTTTTTAAGAAATTTGCCAAACTGCTTTGCAGAGAATACGAGACCATTTTATTGTCCTACCACCAAGGTGTGAATTTACAGTTTTTCTGCATTCTTACTGGGGTTGCAGGTGTATACTGGTATTTGGTTTCGTAGTTTCAGTCAGCATTTTTCTAGGTACTACTAATCTTTTGGTGATTCTTCACATCATCTGCCCATTTTATAATTTCATTGATTGTTTTTTACTGTTCTGATAGTTCTTTATATAGTTTAGATATTTTGTTGGATAGCCAGATTGCACAGATATCTTTGTGTCTTCTGTAAGCTTGTCTTCACATCTTTTTTAAAAGTCTTCGTAGAGCAAAGGTTTTCAATTCTGATGAGGTCCAATGTATCAGTTTTTGTTATGTGTTTTTTAGTGTCAAGTCTAAGAGTTCTTTACCTACCTTAGTTCATGAAGAGTTTGTGCTGTTTTTGTTTTCTAAAAGTTTTATCTTTCTGAACTCTGCATTTTAGTTTGTGATCCATTTGCGGTTCACTTTTTTTTTTTTTTTTAAATAATGTAAGATCTGAGACCTAGGTGGAAGTTCTTTATACCTGTTCCCAAACCCCACAACCACTCAGTGTCTGGTTGCTCCAGCACTATGTGTGGACAGGACCATTCTGCTAAGTTGCTCTTGCACCTTTGTAAGCAGTTAGCTCTGTATATTTATGTGTGTGTATACTGAACTCTATTCGTTGGTGTGTTCATAGACTTGATTATTCTAGCTAAATAATAGGCATCAGTATTGGGTAGAGCAATTCCTTTCACATCATTCTTCTTTGTCAGGATTGTTTTAGCAATTCCAGGTTCCTTGCCTTTACATAAAATTTTTTATATAATCATGTCTGTGTCTACAAAAAACATGCTGAGATTTTGATAGGAATTATAATAAAACCTATAGATCAGTTTTCAGGAGAATTGACATTATTCACAGAAAAACTTGCTAGTCACAGAATGTTTTTATTTCCTGTTTATTCATCAAAAGTGATTTTGTTGAAATAAAACACACAGTTGAGAGTTCCTTAAGCATTTGAAACATGTTGAAATCCTTTTGGCCTTTGTGGTTTTATTGAGAAGTCTAATCTTAGTTGAATTGTTACTTTTTTTTTTTTTTTTTACAGAGTTCAACCAATAGTTTTAAATAGAATATAAAATGCATCTTTTGTATTGTTGTGGCCCCCCCCCACCTCCCTCCCTCCTGTGGCCCTCCCCTCACCCACTCCCTCTCCCATCCCACCCTTCATCACGTTTCATTTTCAATTACCTTCATATATTGAAGATCAACTTAGTATATACTAAGCAGGGATTTCAACAGGTTACACTCACACAACTGAACCAGGTATAGGGTATTGTTTGACTAGTAGTGTTGTTTTTGAGTTTCATAGTTAAACATATTAAGGACAGAGATCCTGTGTGGGGAGCATGAACCCAGTGACTCCTGTTGTTGATTTAACAATTGGCACTCTTATTTATGATGTCAGCAATCACCCGAGACTCTTGCTATGAGCTGTCTAGGCTATGGAGGCCCCTTGAGTTCAGCATGAATTGTTACTTTTGTCTTTCATACACATACAGTTAGCAAGATATTTTTTGACTTTTAGTTTGCATTGATTTCTGTTGGGTTTCCTTTGTTTTTATTTTTCCTATTTGGGGTTAATTAAGCTTCTTTAAAATATTCATTTATTTATTTGAAAGTCAGAGTTAAAAGGAGAGAGCATTCAGCTTCTTGAATCTGTTCTTTTATGTCTTTTTATATTTGAAAAATATTCAGCTATTCCTCAAATAATTGTTTGCAACTTCACCAGCTTTCTCCTCCCCTTTAGCACTGGGATTCCAATGTTAAAATTTTGAATCTTTTGTTATTATAATACAGGTCCTGATGTCCTGTTTCCAGTCATTCTTACTGGTGAATTCTGTCCTCTGTCTTCAGGATCAGTAGTTCTGTCCTCTGTTACCTGCCTTCTCCAGTTGAGCTCTTCCAGCAAGTTTTCTTGTTTCTGTGACTGTGGTTTTGGATGCCGTGGCTTTCATTCAGTTTAATTGTTACAAGTTCCAGTTCTTTGCTGAGATTTCATTTGCTTCTAGAGAACACTTAATTTCTGTTTGGTGCATTTTTGTTAGGGTTGTTTGAATATCCTTGTCAGAAAATTCTAACAAAATATGTCACTTTGCTGGCACTAATTGACCGCTTTTTTCTCACTCAGGTTGTGACTTACCTGGCCTTTGGTATCATGTATGATTTCTTAGTGTTTTTGGGACATTTGGGCTATCATGTCTGGCAGTTTTTGGTATTACTTTTGGCTTTGATTTTATCTGAGAGCCATCCTACTTAGGTCTGCACTGTGGTCTGCTTTTGATTCCAGTGAGTTCTTCTTCTTCTTTTTTTTTTTTTTTTTTTTGACAGGCAGAGTGGACAGTGAGAGAGAGAGACAGAGAGAAAGGTCTTCCTTTGCCTTTGCCATTGGTTCACTCTCCAATGGCCGCCGGGGCCGGCGCACCGCGCTGATCCGAAGGCAGGAGCCAGATACCTATCCTGGTCTCCCATGGGGTGCAGGGCCCAAGCACTTGGGCCATCCTCCACTGCCTTCCCGGGCCACAGCAGAGAGCTGGCCTGGAAGAGGGGCAACCGGGACAGAATCCGGCGCCCCGACCGGGACTAGAACCCGGTGTGCCTGTGCCGCAGGCGGAGGATTAGCATAGTGAGCGGTGGTGCTGGCTCCAGTGAGATCTTAATTTTTAGATTCTTTGTCTGATTTGGTCTCTCGTTCCTCTGCTGTCTGTGCTCTTCCCTGGTCCTTCCAGGTGCCTCCTGGGGGTGCCAAGCTGCTTCCCAGGCTCCTGATTGCCTGGTGACTCCAAGCTGGAGAAGGGGGTCTGGGAATCAGGGTGCTTCCTCTGAAGGCTGTTGTCAGTGAGGTTCTTAACTGACCCTTCGGTTTGGTGCTGCTGTGCCCCCCTTGTTGTCATTGCTGGGATTCCCGCGTTGTCCAAGGGAGGAGGAGTGAACCTGCCTTTGGTGCTGCCTCTGCTAGTTTGAAGGTCAGGAGATAGGGTCTGGTTTGCTTTCTTCCCATAGGTGAATTCTTGAGAGACCTCAGCCTTTACTTGACTCCTTCTGCCATTCAGATTTTCTTATTGCAGATGGAGATAGAACTCTTTACTGATTCTCATGCCTCCCCAGCCCCCACCCCGATACTGTACACATTCTATATTCCCCTCCTGTCATCCTCCCAATCTCACTCTTGTGGTTACATTAGAATGTGGTGCCTATATCTTCATGATAATTAGTTATTGTTACTAGCTGGCTCTTGTCAAAGGTTTTTGTTTTGCTTTCAAAATACTTATTAGTCTATTCCCAAACATTATGAAATTGACTTTCATATGACCAAACATATCAACTAGTATGTGTTTCCTTCTCTCTCCCACTGCACCCCCCCCAATACCCTGATTTTACCTGGTAAGAGCCATTCTTCAGATGAGCCAGTTCCACTGCCATCTGTACACCTCTTCTCTTGGAGCTTCACGTCACTACCAACCCACCCGTATCCATCAGCGCGCCCCTCTGCTGTCGCTCCGGTTCCCTGGACTCCTGTCTGTGTCTTGTGTTTGCTTCATGTCAGTTGGGGCACAGCTTCTGAGAGTTTCTTGAGAATGCGCATGTAAGAAGTGAGTGTTGGGACTGGCGCCATGGCTCACTAGATTAATCCTCCGCCTGAGGCATCGGCCTCCCATATGGGCGCCAGGTTCTTGTCATGGTTGCTCCTCTTCCAGACCAGCTCTCTGCTGTGGCCCAGGAAGGCAGTGGAGGATGGCCCAAGTGCTTGGGCCCTGCACCCCATGGGAGACCAGGAAGAAGCGCCTGGCTCCTGGCTTCGGATCGGTGTAGTTCTGGCCGTAGCAGCCATTTGGGGGGTGAACCAACAGAAGGAAGACCTTTCTCTCTCTCTCTCTCTCTCTCTCTCTCTCTCTCTCTCTCTCTCTGTCACTCTGTCACTCTCACTGCCTAACTCTATCTGTCAAATAAAAAAAAAGTGAGTGCTTAGACACTGTTGGTCTTTGTAATTGTCTTTATTTTATTCTCACACTTGTTGAAGCTTACAGTTCTTGGTTGGAAAATATTTTCCAATCCTTCAGGATTTCCAGTGTTGCCCATTGCCTTACAAGCTCTCATTATTCTCTTGAGAAATGAAATAAAATCCCAAGTCGCACATCTGACTTTATTCCCCCTGCCTGAATGCTCTTAGAGACTTCTCTTTATCTTTCATAATTTCAAATTTTGCATTTTAATGCTTTGATGTGGTATAGAGCTGAGTCTCAGTTATTTCTTCTGGAAATTAGGATTTTTTTTCCTGGGAAATTGTGTACTTTTTTGTCCTTGTTATCTCTTTTTTGTTTTTGGTTTTTTTTTTTTTTTTGGAACTCTTCTAGAACACAGCTCCAAAAGTAGAAAGATTTTTGTTGAGTTCACAGCTTTATCCCAAATGCTTATTAGAACACTACTCCAGTTAGTAGAGTGGGTACTCTTTATGATAAATGTTTCTTGCATAAGTGAATAAATAAACTTCTACTTGGCAATTAAATCTCTAGGATTCATTTTCAAATTATCTTGCCTCTTCTGCTGTTCAGTTCTTCTACTTCTCTTCTTCCTCTTCCTCCTTTCCCCTTCCTCTTCCCTTCCTCTTTTTTTTTGCATTCTATATGCAGGGAAATTTTCAAAAATTGTGGCCTTTTTTTTCTTTTTCCTCTAGAATGTGTGTGTGTGTGTGTGTGTGTGTGTGTGTTTAAGATATTGGAAAGGCAGAGAGAGAGAGAGAGGAAGTCTTCTATCTTCTGGTTCTCTCCCAGGTTGCTGCAGCTGCCGAGCTGAGCCAATCTGAAGCCAGGAGGCAGGAGCTTCTTCCATTTCTCCCACGTGGGTGCAGGGGCCCATGCACTTGGGCCATCTTCCACTGCTTTCCCAGGCCATGCAGAGAGCTGTACTGGAAATGGAGCAGCCGGGACTCGTTGCAGGGTCTGTATGGGATGCCAGCACTGCAAGTGGTTGCTTTACCTGCCACGCCACGCGCTGGCCCTTAGAGTGTGTTTTTGTAAAGCACCTTTCACATCAAAGCTGTGCTGAGAGCCAGAACAATCCACAGGTATCTAGAATTGATTTTCTTTCTTTTCTTTTTTTGCCTCCCCTCCCCTCCCCTTCCCCTCCCCTCCCTTCCCCTCCCCTCCTCCTCCCTCCCTTCCCCTCCCCTCTCCCTTCTCCTCCCCTCCCCTCTTTTTTCTTCCTCCACCCTCCCTTCCTTTTCTTCCTTCCGTTCATTTACTCATTCTTCTGAGAGGCAGAGTCATAGAGAGAGGGAGACAGATCTTCCATCTGCTGATTCACTCCCCAGATAAATGGCCGCAGTGGCTGGAGCTGGGTCTATCCAGATCCAGGAAACCCCCCCCCCCGCCCCCGCCAGTGCAGGCGTCCAAGCACCTGGGGGCTATCCTCTGTTGCTTTCCTAGGCCACCAGCAGGGAATGGAACTGGCGTCTCTATGGGATGCTGGTGCTACAGGCGGAGGCCCAACATGCTGTGCCACAGTTTTGGTTCCTAGAATTGATTTTTATATATAGTAAAGTTGTGAAGATTTTTTTTTCTGTGTAGATGCCTATTTAACACAACATCATTATTAATAGGATCATCCTTTGTCCCATATAGCACAATGTCACATTTTTTCAAAAATCAAGTGACTATTTCATTGGTTTCATAACTGTATACACTGTTACACTGTCTTAACCAGTGTAGGTTTATAAGTAATGTTTGGTAATGAAAGGCCTCTAAATTTGTTTTTCTTCAAAATCATCAATGTGTCAGGGGTGAGTGTTGTGGTACAGTGGGTTAAACTGCCACTTGCATCCTGCATTAGAGTGACGAGGATCATGTCCCACCTATACTTTTTTTTTCTTTTTAAAGATTTCTTTACTTATTTTGAAATAGTATTTATTATAGAGAGAGGAAGAAACAGATCTTCCATCTGCTGGTTCAGTCTACAGATGGCCGCAGTGGCCAGCACTGGACCAGGCTCAGGCCAGGAGCTTCCTCTGGGTCTCCAGTGTGGATAGCAGGGGTCCAAACACCTGGGCTGTCCTCCGCTGTTCTTCCCAGGCTATCAGTAGGGAGCTGGATTGAAAGTGGAACAACCAGGATACAAACCTGCATCTGTATAGGATACTGGTATCACAGGCGGCAGTGTTACTATGTTACAAGACTGGCCCCTCCGCCTATACTTTTAATCTAGATTCCTGGCTATTGTGCCTGGCAGACACAGGGTGATAGCCCAGGTGTTTGGGTTCCTGCTACCCATGTGGGAAACCCAGAGTTCTTGGCTCCTGGCTTTGATGGGGCCCAGGGCCTGGTTGTTGTTGAATCTGTGTGTGTGTCCCTCCCTCTCTATCCTTTTGACTTCTTTCAAATGAGTAGGTCAAACTTTAAAAAGATAATGTCTGATTTTATGTATAAACACAGAAAAATGTCTGCTGAGATTTCAAATGAAGTTACATTAAATCTAGAGATTGACTTGGGGACAGTTGACATCTTTATGGTATTACATCTTTTCATCTGTGACCTATGTTTATTCTTTTTATTGAAACTTGCATTTTCTCCAAACAATTTGCATGAGAATTTAGTCTGTTGCTTGTAGTGCCTCGTTCATTTAACAGAACTTTAGTGCTATACTCATATTTGTAGTAAATCTTTATACCCCTCTTTGCATAAGGTATCTTTTCAGTCACTGCGCTGTTTGTACGCTTTATTTTCAATGTTTTTAGTTCCAGATAATGTGAAAGTTCCAACTCTTTGGGATGTGTGTGATTGTTTTTTGTCTAACTTCTGCAAGTAGCTGGCACAGAGGTGGGTATAGCTGCTTCACAGTACCCTCAAGAACCTAGATTCTTTCAGGTGTGTGCGTCTCCTCCCTTTCTGTTTTACTTCTTGTCCTTGTGCTTTCGCCTTGTAGTTCAGGTATCACTTTTCTGTTCCAGGCAGGAAGTAGGAAAAAATATCCTGGGGCAAAAGAGATGCCTACAGAGTGTATTTGTGCTCTTTTTAAAGTTGGGGGATAAAATGCCTTCCAAACGCCCCACCTCTACCTACTGCTGCTTTTATCTTCTTGGCCAGAACATTCAGTCACACAGACCCTCTTGACCTCTCATTAATCAGGGGCGATGAGATTTCTCCAGTTGGTTCACCTCCTTGGGTCCGAGCCTTCCCTCCCTCTCTGCTGCTATTTGAACTGATTGGAGTTCTTTGAGCAGAAAAAGAGGAGAAAGAAACATTGTGTAGCTGAGAGACGGTGCCTGTCACATTTATTGAGGCTTCTCAGTATATAATTTACTCATTTTTGGAAACCTGTCAGAATTCTTCTTGGATAGCAAAGAAAGTAATTTTTATTTTTGCTGTTTTTTGGCTTTGTCCAGCTTTTTAAAATTAAATGGCTTTTTATAAAAGATATTTTAAAGTTTTTTTTGTTTAAGATTTGATGGTATTTTAAGATGGTAAATGGCATTACTGTTTCCAAAATGTTGCTTCCTGAAGTGTTTCAGGCATAATAAGATAAGCACTTATCTCAGTGATTGGGAATGCTTTCGAAATTCCCTTCAGTCAAAAATTATAGAATGGGGACAATTGCTGTGCACGTGGGTCATATACTTGCTTGCCACAGTTGTGTTTTGGGATAAATAAAGTAAGCCTTTCATAAAAATAGTCTGAAGAAGATATAAATAGGGGGATAAATCACTTTATCTGAGATGGTGT
Source organism: Oryctolagus cuniculus (assembly GCF_051225735.1). Classification (NCBI taxonomy): domain Eukaryota; kingdom Metazoa; phylum Chordata; class Mammalia; order Lagomorpha; family Leporidae; genus Oryctolagus; species Oryctolagus cuniculus. The sequence goes on along the minus strand of NC_142878.1, from coordinate 96,728,994 downwards.
AATTAGTGAATTATTTTTAGAAACTTTAATAAATTTTTTGCTATTAGTATTTTTTGTCATTGGGAAATTATGTACTTTTGTGATTTGATGAAAATTCAGACTTTATAGCTGACTTATTTTTGGTGGAACTCATAAGGAAGGAATTTTGAAATGTGCTTTTAGGAGAACAGGAGTTCTGATAGTTTCTGTGTCATTATGGAGTAGCAGTTGGTTTACACCAAAATCTCATTCACAGAATTTCTGAACTTAATGGCCTGGATCTTGCCATTTCTTTTCCTTAGGCCTTTCCTTATTTTATTGGTTATATTATCTTGCTTAATGTGGCAATTGGAGAGGAATTAGATATAGTTTTGTGTCTGGTGTCAAGTGGCTTTGTTTAGTCATTATGAATGAATCAGTTAAAAACAATTTATTCGAGAGCTAAAAACAGCCTGATTGTTATCAAATGGAGAATGCATGAAAATGAAAACTCACTTACAGAAATCAGTTCAGGTTATCCATGTACGCTCATAGCCTTGGTATTTTTCAAAAAAGAAGTCTTAGGATTCTTGACTAAAGAGCAACCTTTCAATGTGTGAAAGAGAAATGTTTCCTTTTACATTCTAAATAATACTTGGACATTCAAGATTAAAGCAGCCAGTTTGAGAACCAGATACATGTCATGTGGAAATGTAGTATTTAATTGGATTTTACACACTGTACAGTTGTTGAGGGCTTGTTTCATATACAGTGCCTGGTGTGTTGTGCAAACCAGTGTGGAGGGCGGTCAGATGATGTTGGTTAAGTTAGAAGTGCGCAGCTCTCATCACCAGCCCTTTGCCGGCTTACTGTCGTGGTTGGATCCTGGCTTCGCTGAGCTTCTCTAGATTCTCACCTATTTTTGGAACCTTGTTTTCCAGTCACAGTGACAGTTCTCTGAGCAATATGCTGTACTTTGCTCTAATTCCTTGTCTGTTTGATGCAGCAGAAGTTTTCTCCTATCCCCTCCCCTCCCCTCCTCTCTCCACTCCCCTTCCCCTCCCCTCCTCTCCTTTCTCCTCCCCTCCTCCCCTCTCCTTCCTTCCCTTTCTCTCCTCTCCCCTCCCTCCTCCCCTCCCTTTCCTTCTGCTCCTCTCCCTTCCCCTCCCCCCTCCCTTCTCCTCCCCTTTGCCTCCTCTCCCTTTCCCTCCTCCCCTCCCCTCCTCTTCCATCTCCTCTCCTTTCCTCTTCCCTCCTCTCCTCTCCTCTCCTCTCAGTCCAGGACATCTTCCTAAGCTATTTCATGCATACACCCTCTTTGAACTATCCTCTATTGATGTTTTATAGTGGTGTCTCAAGAATGTCTGATACCCCTGTCATGTCTGCCTGCCTCTTGTTTTTTTCAACTTTTATTTAATAAATATAAATTTCCAAAGTACAACTGTTGAATTATAGTGGCTTTTCCCCCCATAACCTCCCTCCCACTTGCAACTATCCCATCTCCTTCTCCCATCCCATTCTTCATCAGATTCATTTTCAATTATCTTTATATATAGAAGATCAACTTAGTATATACTAAGTAAAGATTTAAACAGACTGCACCCACACAGACACACAAAGTATAGAGTACTGTTTGAGTAGTAGTTTTGTCATTAATTCTCATGGTACAACACATTAAGGACAGAGGTCCTACATGGGGAGCAGGTGCACAGCGACTCCTGTTGTTGATTTAACAATTGACACTCTTACTTATGATGTCAATCACCGAGGCTCTTGTCATGATGTTTCTGCTTGGATATTTCCAAGGTACTTCAAACACAACATGTATCAAACAAAATTCATCTAGCTAGTCAAGCATGTCATAAACTTAGGAGCCACCCCAGTGTCTCATTCTTACTAACCTCCTGTATCACCATATTGTCCTCAAATAGCTCTGTCCCTTGCTCTGCCACCCTAACCTAAGCTGTCATTGTGTCTTTTTTAGGCTACTGCAGTAGTTTACTTTCTAACTGAACTAGTCTCTTTCATTGTAGTCCCCTTCTAGTTTACCGTTCTTTGACAATGTGATATTTGACAAAGAAAAACACTATCATGTTACTTCTAGCTGCTAATGTTGAGTGTCTCCCGGTTACTATTAGGATAAAGGCCACAATTTAACATGGACTGCTCATTCTGGACTTACCTAAGCTGGCAAGACTGCCCCGTCATATGAGAGTTGTGCCCTGTTCCACCTGACTCTACATCTAACTCCAGATTTTAACACCAAGGTCTTTTCCTCAGGGAAGTTGTCTTTGACTTTCATGAAGACAGGGTCACGATTTGTTGTAGGCTTTGCTGGTTCTAAATAGTATTTTTCACGTATATAACTTTACATTTAGTCTTGTGATAATTTGGTTAAAACCTCTTTCCTCTTGACAAGAATAGCTGTCCGTTTTTTTCTTTCCACCTAATCTTGGAGCTGCAAAATGCTTTTTGTGTAGTTGGAACTCACTCACTCCTGAATGAATGATGATGTCACCTAGATTGAGCTTTTATTTTAGCACTTAGTCTGAGGTCATCTTCTCTAAAAAGCCATTCTTGCTAATGTGATAAATTGGGGTAATAAGTGTGCATAGTATTCTATGAGTGAAAAGTGCATAGTTTAGTGCCAGCCAATGATAAATGCTGATAAATTATTTGAGGATTATGATTATTCCCATTAGAGTATTTGCAACTAATGTTTTTGTAAGCTAAGTGAGATATCTGTGTTTATTTAAGCTGCATATTTTGTATCCCAAAGGAAAAAGATGGGAATAGTGCTTAGGCATTTTGTGGGGCCCTTCTGGTCTCATTCAAACTCATTCTCTGCCTGTCACTTTGTCTTCCAGTGCTGGTCCCCATACACTTCCCTTCTTGTATAGCGAGGCCCTAGGAGTGCCATAGGAGGAAGATCTAATTTAATGGTGACTTTGGACCTAAGCTGGCTTCATTGCCCCTCCTAGGCATGTGGACCTCAAAGCTCTGTGCCTCTCTCCCCAGGAATTCCTAAGCTCAGGCAATTTCCCTCAGAGTTGGCTTCAGTACTCAGAGGGCTAAGCAGATGGGAAATGTTCTTTGTACTATTAATCTCTCTTTCCCTGATAGCTTTAATCTAAATACAATCAAAATTCTTTTAGTATAGTTTAACTCTAACTCAATCAATTGTAAAATTATTGTAAAAACATTTTATGTGCTTATTTTTTGAGTACTGCAATATTGACACACTGTTTCCTTGAGTGAAGCTTAAAAATGCACATTTAAAGGTGTATAAAGCAGTTTTTGGGACAGAAAATTTTATTTTCCTCTGTTTAATACCCTACTTTAAGATTTGAAATACTTTTCATTCTATCAAGTACTTTTTTTTGAGAAAAGCTATTTTTAAGCCAACATTTATGACGTAAGACTAACAAAATCTTATTTCATGCTTGACTCACACTATGTTAACATTCACTGTATTTGTAGGTATGTGCATATTTAAACACAAATATTCTTTTTTTAAAGATTTATTTTTATTTACTTGAAAGAGATACAGAGAGAGGTAGAGACAGAGAAGTCTTCTATCCAGTGGTTCACTCCCCAAATGACCGCAATAGCCGGAGCTGCACTGATCTGAAACCAGGAGCTTCTTCCGGGTCTCCCACGCGGGTGCAGAGACCCACAGATTTGGGCCATCTTCTACTGCTTTCCCAGGTCATAACAGAGAGCTGGATAGGAAGAGGAGCAGCCTGGACTAGAACCGGCTGGTGCTTCAGGCCAGGGCTTTAACCCACTGCACCACAGTGCTGGCCCCAATATGACTTTTATAAAAATCACTTTTGTAGCAATTTTCTTATCAAACTTGTGAAATTAACTACAGTCTATGTTAAATTTGCCCTCATTGGAGAATAATTCTTATTCATGTGATATTTTTCCTTTAATGTTGATAATGAACTTCCAGAGAGTATTTAAAAGATGATACCTTTGTGTTGCTAAGGCTAACGTTATTGCTAACTAACAGTAAAACAGAGGAAAACTCTTGAAAGGGAGGGCTTTTAACGGGGATCAGAAATGTGAAAATTCTGTGTGTAGAGCTAACTCTACAAATGAGGCTACGGCTCGAGAGATACCCAAAGCAAATTAGAGTAATGCTTCCACTTCAGTGTGGCTGTTGGGGTTCTAAGATAGCCTGCTTTTTGATTTATAATGGCCGGGCTTCTGAGGTGAAACAGAGGCCCTCAGCCCAGTTTATCATTTGTGACAATGAATGGAATTCCCTAGAGATTATCATAATTTCTCTCAACATTTATATTAGAAATACAAATTAAACTAGGAATAAAAGTACTTAATCAAAAAATGCAACTTAGAATAGAAACATAAAAAAAGTAAATTGGGGCTCGGTGCTGTGGTGGAGCGGGTAAAGCTGCTGCCTGCAGTGCTAGCATCCTGTATGGGTGCTGGTTTGAGTCCCGGCTGCTCCACTTCCTATCCAACTCCCTGCCCTGACCTGGGAAGGCAGTAGAAGACGGCTCAAGTGCTTGGGCCCCTGCACCCATGTGGGAGACCCGGAAGAAGCTCCTGGCTTTGGATTGGCGCAATTCCAGCCGTTGCAGCTATTTGGGGAGTGAAGATCTATCTCCTTCTCTCTCTCTCTCCCTCTCCCTCTGCCTCTCTGTAACTCTACCTTTCAAATAAATAAATAGAATATAAAAAAAATCACTTATTAAAAAAGAGTAAATAATGAAGATTAAAGTAGAAAAGAGGTAATTCTAGTAGAGTCATCTACTGTCCCTGGCCATAGTTTTCCTTGTCATGTAATAGCTGTGAAAACTGCCCTTTCTTTGATGGACTTTGTCTCCCTTTCATGGTTGTGTTAGTGTACTGTCGTGCTGTTGGGGATCAAGTCCCCCTTCTGCTGTAAAGACATAAGGAATCTGGGACCACATTCTTTCATCATCTGCGTGTCTGACTATTCAAGCTTAGGACTTGAGAGGTGTGAAAGCAGTGCAGTCTAAGGGGAGCCAGCTTAGAACACTGTATTGGTGTTTACTGAAGTATTCTACAGCCTATGATGGGGCATTCCAGGGAGTCAGACCTGGGTAGTCCTCAATCCAGAACCCCAGCCAAACAAAGGAACTGGCTGAGAACTGAATACACATCACACCGGAGACCTGGTGCCTGCACCGAGTCCATTGTGAATGAAACGTGGTGCTGTAGTTTTTCATCACTTACTGTTTTTTCTTAAGTCAAGCATCCACATGCATTCCTTGGAATGCTACTCCAGGAGGCCACTGGCTTTTTTCTCCTTGAATGGACGCCTCTGTTAGGCGGTGAGATTTTGTACCTGTGTGTGCCTTGACGTCAGCCTCATAGATGGAGACTGTTGGGCACATTGGTAATTGTGGCACTTTGAAACTCCATGGAAAGACATCTAACTGTTGTTCAGTTCCTGACAAGGGGAGAACCTCAGAGTCCTAAGGCAGATTTCTATGCCCATTCTGATGGCTGTGTTCTACAGGGTAGGGAAGCAGACTTTTTCCCTTGCAGGTGAGGTTTCTGTCACTCCAATCATTAACAGGAAGCACAGAAACATGAAACCATACTTTGCCTCTCATGCTGGGGGAGGGGGGGTGCTCCATTTTCTCCTGGCTGACAGAGTGAACACAGTGCGCATCATTCTGTTACAGACGGGGTTTTTATCTAGTTTGTGTCCTAACTTCAAGAATCCAGTTGCACTGTGTGTTGTCACTTGACTTCCTTAGCTTAGGCCCTTAGCTTTTCTTGCACTGGGGCTTCTGTCAGCTGACTCATCCCTGTCCCCTCTCATCACAGTGTGATGTGTCTGGTGTTTTTGAGCCGTGCTCTGTATCCACAGTGCATATAGCACTGCTTGTCATTCTTGCTTATCACTTAAAATAATAACTGGTTCCTTTCTGTTGTAGCATTTGCTATTAATGGCAGAACTCTTTGAACGATTATGTTAATCTGTCAAGAGGATTACACAAAGTATCCCCCCACCTCCACCACTTCTCCAAAGCATAGTAGTTGAACAACATAAAAGGCATTTTCATAGCCATGGATTTTGACTCATGACTTACTCTGTGTTTAAACTGTTGCCGAGTAACTGAATGAATTATTTTAAAATTGAAAACATTTACAAGCCATCCACGTTAAACCTGTTAAGCCTGTTCTTTTCTGTCAATATTTTTGTTTGTAGTTCTTTTGAAATACTTCTCTCTGGTGTGTGACATGTGAGACTTGTGTGTGTGTGTTGTTGTAAATTATGTACCAGTTAAAGTATGTAAATAAAACATTAAAGAAAGACATCAAAATGGTAATGATAATATTATGCCTGGTTGGTGCAATTTTGGATGCTTTTGTCTTTAATTTGCTTTCTGCATCATATAGTATTTTTATGATCAGTAAAAATTATTTGTCTTATAGTAAGCATATGCTTATAAATATAATAGAAAAACTCTGTAAAATTTTACCAATAATTAAAAGCAAAGTAAAAATTGTATATTGAGCAAGATTTGAATTAGAGCTAAGTACTGCTTAGATTTCTCTTAAAAATGAAAATGCTCATGTAATTAAGAGCTGTACTGAAGCACTTTTGAGAATTGTTGCCCAGTGGGACCGTCACTGTGACATAGAAGGTTAAGCCACCGGCTGCAGTGCCGCCATCTCATGTGGGTGCTGGTTAGAGTCCCAGCTGCTCCACTTCCCATTCAGCTCTCTGCTGTGGCCTGGGAAAGCAGTGGAAGATGGCCCAAGTGCTTGGGCCCCTGTACCCACGTGGGAGACCTGGATGAAGCTCCTGGCTCCTGGTTTTGGCTTGGCCTAGCCTCAGCCTTTCTGGTCATTTGAGGAATGAACCAGCAGATGGAAAACCTTTCTGTCTCTCTCCCTGTAACTCTGCCTTGCAAATAAATAAATCTTAAAAAATAATTGTTGCCTTCTGTACTTTTGTTATGTGTAAAAATATAAAATGTACCAAAAATATATAAAAGCAAAAAATACACAAAGGAAAAGTAAAAATACCAAAGATATATGATAAAATTACAGTTCAATTGGTTTTTGGAGAAATGAGATAGATGGTCCCTTACCTACCTGAATGAATTTATTTACCTTTAGGTAAATCTTTACCGTGGTGAGTTTTAAAAATTGTTATGTTAAACAAATACAATGGAAATTGTAATCCATTTTTTGCAAATATTAAGTTGCTTTAAGAAACTTTGTTTAAAAAGTTATCAATTTCTTGATTTGTGATTTCTTTCTACACACAAATTTGTATTACAAATTGAGGCAAAAAGGAAGGTTAAACTAGATATATGGTAAAGTATTTCTAATTGGATGGATTTTTTTTAGAGATCTATTTATGTGAAAGGCAGAGTTACAGAGAGAGGTAGAGACAGAGGTCTTCCATCTGCTGGTTCACTCCCCAGATGGCCACAATGGCCAGAGCTGTGCCAATCTGAAGCCAGGGGCTTCTTCCGGGTCTCCTACGTGGGTGCAGGGACCCATGGTTTTGGGCCATCTTATACTGCTTTCTCAGGTCATAGCAGAAAGCTGGATTGGAAGAGGAACAGCTGGGACTAGAACTGGCGCCCATATGGGTTACTGGCGCCCATATGGGTTGCTGGCATTTCAGGCCAGGACATTAACCTGATGGGCCACAGCACCAGCCCCAATTGGATGGTTTTTAATGAAAAGTTTTTCTACAAATGGAAATTGAGTTTTTCCCCTGAGTATTAGAATTTATGTGTATCTTATGCTCTAGAACACTGCTGGAAAAATCTGAAAATGCATCAAGTTGTTAGATCTTTCTTTTATAAGTTATTTATTTTAGGCTCTTGGTTTTTTTTTTTTTTTATAGATTTATTTATTCATTTGAAAGAGTTAAAAAGAGAGAGAAGGAGAGGCAGAGAGAGAGGGAGAGAGAGGCGTTACACCTGCTGGTTCACTCTCCAGATGGCTTTAACTGCCAGAGCTGTGTTGATCTGAAGCCAGGAGCCAGGAGCTTCTTCCAGGTCTCCTACATGGGTGTAGGTGCCTAAGGACTTGGGCCATCCTCTACTGCTTTCCCAGGCTACAGCAGAAAGCTGTTTTGGAAGTGGAGCACGCATATGGGATGCCGGCACTGCAGGTGGTGGCTCTACCTGCTGTGCCACAGTGCTAGCCCCAGCTCTTGGTTTTTTAACTGTCATAGGTAGGTGACTTCATCATTGTCATTATTACCTTTCTTTAATGAGGTTTTTAAGCAGCTCTGTACTTTAGGAATTGATAGTTTACTGTGGTATATCCAAGAAGTGAATAATTATCTCAGTATTTTTGAATGGAATGGATTTATTTAAGTGGTGACAAAGTTCAGTGATGTGGTCAATGTTTTTTTCTAAGATCTATTTATTTGAAAGAGTTACAGAGAGGCAGAGATAGAGAGAGAGAAAGAGAGAGAGGTCTTCCCTCTGCTGGTTCACTCCCCAGTGGCCACAAAGGCCAGTTTGGGCCAATTCGAAGCCAGGAGTCAGGGCTTCTTCTGGGTCTCCCACATGGGTGCAGAGGCCCAAGCATTTGGGCCATTTTCACTGTTTTCCCAGGCCATTAGCAAGGAGCTGGATCGGAAGTGGAGCAGCTGGGACACAAGAGCCCATGTGGGATGCCGGCCCTGCAGGCAGAGGCTTAATCCACTATGCCATTGTCCCTCAACTTTTCTTTATTATTACTTCGGGTAATATTTGCATTGTCCAAGACAAGTATATTTTCCTTTACGAGTGAAATGTGATTCTCTTGTGTCAGTGATATGTTTTTTGAAAGGATATAAACAGAAATTGTTTAATAAGATTTTGGAAGTTTATTACTCTCACAATTTGGGTTTTTCCTAATTAAAGTTATGATATGAAATAAGCAGTAACAATATGCGGTTAGGATTCTGATTATGTCATGATGTATAGACTGTCTTCTAAGTTTGGTATTTTGTCTAACATGATTTCCTAGGAAATTCTTGACTAAAAACTAGGACCTTCGGAGTGGGCGTTTAGTCTAACAGTTGAGATGCTCATGTGGCATATTGGTGTGCTCAAGTTCAAACCCAGCTCTGCACCTGACCTCAGCTTCCTGCTGATGCAGGCTCTGGGGTACGGTGGTGATGGCTTACATAACTGGGTCCTGCTACCTATGTGGAAGACCTGGACTGGACTGTGTTCTGGTTCTCTGCTTTGTCCTGGCCCAGCCTCCATGTTTGTGGGTATTTGGGAATAAACCAGGAGATGGGAGTGCTCTTTATCTGTCTCCCTTTCTCTCTCTCAAATACATTAATAACTTTAGAAGAACCAAGAAATAAAGACTTCAGTAGATAGCATTGGGTGATGTACACTTCTTTACTATTTTTGAGTATTTAAGGGAAGCCCGTCTAATTTTCCACGTAGGACCTGTTTCTAGGTTGGTTTTCCAAAGAAGGTTTTTTGTGTGTGAATACCTTGCTGAAGACTGTATTATCTGTTTAATGCCTAATTGCTAAAGGTTTCTTTGAGCAGTTTGCTTAAAGTCTGTTTTTCCCTCATAGCCATTGACAGAAAACACATCTGCCTGAGTGAGGCCCCTTTGATCTTCGAAGTGTTTTATCTAAAGAGAGATTAAAAAGAAGTCTGTCAGGCATTTTCCCAAAGAAATTGAAAATGCTTCCTAAGATTTCAGATCAGGTGAAGCTTCTTCCTTGAATTAAAACATGGGAAAATAACTCTGTTGATCAATGGTTTCATCCTAAGTTACAGATTACAGAGATTTGTTTGACTTGGTGTGATTAAATGTGCTTTTATTTCACCTGGAATACAAAACTCATGCCATAATATTGAAGGTTGGAAGAAACTTATATTTTATCATATTTAAAATAAGCGCTATCTGTAGAAGGGACTAGAGAGGTGGTATGTTCTCACTTTCCTTAGGGTCTGTCGTCATAGGAAAAATTCTCAGCTGGTTTATGCTGAATCTACAGTTCCAAGATCTATAGCAAACTCACTTGTTTCTTCCACCTCACTCCTTTTCTTATTTAGTTACATGACAGAATTAAGTCTTCTGTCTGCTGGCTGACTTCCCAAATGCATGCCACACCCAGGGCTGAGCCAGGCTGACATTAGCCAGGAGCTCAGTCTAGGTCTCACGTAGAATACAGAGATCCAAGTGCTTGAGCCATCACCTGCTGCCTCCAGGGTGTACATTAGCAGAAAGCTAGATTAAAGCAGAGCTAGGACGCCATCCCAGGTGTTGTAATACGGAATTGGGCATCCCAAGTGATGTCTTAAGCACTGTGCCAAATACCTCTACTTTGCCCCTTCTCATTTTCAACAAATACATATAGACTGCTTATTTTGTGTTAGACTCTGGTTTCTACAAGGGGACTTCAAAGAGTTCATGGGAAAATGGAACTAAGAGATAATAAAAGCTATAAAACTCCTCTTAACGTATGGTCCATGAAGTTCAAAAAGCTTTAGAAAGTGTTTGTACTGTCTTCTAGACCATCCTTAATGAACTGACGGCCTGGGAATTTAACTATGTCAGCGTAGTCTTTTTTACATTATTAACTGAAGAAAAATGAGAAACAAGAAGTAGTCACAAGGAATTAAATTATGACTGTAAGGCGATGCCTAATGATTTCCCCTCGGAACTGTCAGAAGGGTACCCATTTTTAATGAGAGGAATGAGCAGACAACGTTGTTGCGTTAAAAGACTGACCGTCAATGCTTTCCTGCTGTTTTCCTGCTAAGCTTTGGCTGCCTTTCTCCAAACACTCAGTGATCAGCAGATGTTACTTGTTCTTTCACCCTCTGGAAAGTCAGCAAGCAAAAAGCCTGCTCACAATGTTGCATGAGCTTTCCCTGTCACCGGTCCATATTTGCATTTACTGGAACATTTCTACCTTTTGGTATCCATTGCATTGATTGTGCTTTGTCTTCAGGTTGGCTCTGCAAAAGCCATGTTTTACCTCCTTTTATAGTTCTTCAAAGAGCTGCTTCAGGACCTTGATCACACTTGTTAAACCTATCAATTGAAAGCTCTGCTCTTGTCTGCCACTAATCTGGGTGCAATAGTTTTGGTACACGGTGAGTAGAATATCTTCACTTCTAATTTTTTGGTCATAATTGTGTAGACAGCCCAATTGAGATATCTGTGATGTTGAATATTGTTTCTTCTGTTGATTGTGGGTGCTCTTCATTTAGGGCATGGCTGTGATTACATGTTCCTTTTGCAAATTGATGTGGATAGTCTGCCTCCGTGGGCTCATCTTTAGCATTAGTTCATCCCTTCCTAAGATGAGTTATCTGTTAGTAAACTGCTGATATCTTTTTTTTTTAACTTTTATTTAGTAGATATAAATTTCCAAAGTACAGTTTATGGATTACAATGTCTTTTCCCCCCCATAACTTCCCTCCCACCCGCAACCCTCCCTCCTGTCTCCCGCTCCCTCTCCCGTTCCATTCACATCAAGATTCATTTTCAATTATCTTTATATATAGAAGATTGATTTAGTATATATTAAGTAAAGATTTCATCAGTTTGCCCCCACACAGAACACTAAGTGCAAAATACTGTTTGAGCACTAGTCATATCATTAATTCACATTTAGGGGCCTTTTCCACGTCAACTTTTTGTAAAGCATACACGAGCTCACCATTCTCACACTCAAGCTTCACCATATAGTTGATGTTTCTCTTGAATTTTAGGAGACTTCATGTTGCTGTGTTAGGGGCTCTTCTCAAATTGATATCCTTCTTAATTTTTCAAACTAGATCCTCCTTAGATATCACACCTGACTTTAAATTTATTTGGGTGCCAAAAAACTGAGGTCTGTGCATAATATGCATTTCCCATGAGCCTTTAGAAGACGTGCTTGTACTGTTTACCAAGAGCAAACCTAACAGTTACAGGAGCTGGTGCTATGAGCTTCAAAGTGTGTGAAGGTTCTGTTTTCAAAACACTGTGTGCTGCTATTCAAAGATCTTATGAAGGGCTTCTCTTGTCAGAAAGTAAAGTAAAATCTGTAACAAAACTGAATTTAATTTCTGATACACTATTAATGATTTTTACCTTTTAAAAAGTTAGGGTTCGGGACACCTAGTGAGCTCTTCATTTATAAAATTAAATGTTTTTAAAGTCCATTTTAAAGGTTTACATTTATTCTGTTGGACAACTTTGTGGAGAAAGATTTAACTGGGTACGTTGAAAATGTTTTTGGAAATATTTTATGGAAGTAGAGGAAACAATATGATAGTCTGATGAAGGGTTATAGACTGATGGCTGAAATGAATGTTTGGTTGAAAGAACACAGAAAATAAGGAACTCACAGAAGAATAGAGCTTTCCAAATTCCTCTTCAGAAATTCCAGGCCTTTTATGAAATTTTGCAAAAATGGCTTAGCCTCAAGTTCTTCCATTTTTGAATTACTTGGAAGAAAATATCATATAAATGTAAATTTCTACTGTTATTTATTCTCCTTGTATTATGTGCTTAAAAAGTTGAAGAATCCAAAAGCTATTCATTATGCAAGGCATTGCCTGTAACATATTCCTTTATCATATGAATAGTTTGCTGTATTTGATAAGTAACCAGATTTCCTTCCTCCGTATTTACACACCAAATTAGTTTGAGTTGACCAAAAGGACCCTGTCAGCGGCTGGCAGTTACTCTGTTTGAGGACTATTAGTGTATGGCACTTGAGTTGCTGTTAGTTGATAACATTTTGATGTCCTCCATTAATTAGTTTAGGAAAACTATTTGGATTTCAGTATAAGTGCTTGTTAATTACTTGAGTCATGAGAGGACTGAGTGAGGTCCAAGTGTCCTATTAATTCCTTTGAGTCTGGAAATTTTCTTATAATTGGTTTGGCAGGAGGAATAAGTGAGATTAGTTGCTAATGAGGAGATAAGTGTGTAATTTTAGCATGATATAAAGCTGTGATTGTCAGTAAGTGGTATTAGGAATCTAGATTATTTTTATTACACCTTGTTTCTTTCCAAAAAATCATTATCAACTCCCAATATTGTAAATTAGGTTATTTCACATCATTATTTTTAATATGTGTTAATCCTCAAACTACAATACTTAAAACCTTGCTAATTAAGGAGTCATTAATAGAGTTAGCAGTATGAGCAGTCAGTTTAGATTCTCCAAATAATTGAGATGAAATTCAATTTTCATCTTTACCTATGTGTTCAGTTTGGCTAGGATGCTTGGAATGAGTGAGGATCAAGAACAGCTGAGTTTGTTTTCAATGAAAGGAACTCTAATGTTGTAAAGAAACAAAGTACTGCTATTAGTAACCATGAACAAAGTACAGTTTGTATAATTTTACTTTTTATAATTCATTTGCTTTTTTTTAATGTAAAAGTTACCTGGTTTTAGTAGTTCAAAACAGTCATTACTCATTGAGCTTCAGTTGTAATGCGAAGTTTCTCTGAAACAAATATTGAGGTGTTTTGCATTTGATTTTTAGAAAAGGTTTTTCCTCTTTAATGTCGTTTGATTATTCATAATTACTGTCACTTTTACTTGAAGCAGGCATTGTAGTCTTAGCTGGTTTTTCAGTTTTTCACTTTAGCAGTGTTTAACCCCTCTGTATTTTTAGTGAGGTAGAAGTAGTGTTGTTAGAAATGAATGCTTTCTTAGCTTGTGTCGGTTTCCTTCCCCACTCTGGTGTGAATTGGTAAATGCGTAGTTCCCTTGTTGGCCAAAGGGATTGTCAGTATTATTTTGTGTCTTTTATTTCATAAATGTCCACAGAATTCTATTTTTATCCTTCATGCTTTTATAATTTTGGAATACCTTTTTGAGATGGAGAATTGGTTACAAATTGTACATACTAAATAATTTATGTACGTTTTTTGAGCATCTGGAGTGTACCATGTATGTTGTTAGGTCCTGTGAGGAAAATGAAAATAAAGTAGTACCTTTTTCTACTTGAACAGATTTATAATCTAATTGGGAGGACAAGGTTAACCATATAGTTAGAAAACACTACACAATAAAGATAATATGTAAGTATGTTTTTAAAGAACAAATTTATAAGAGTATTGTTGGATGGAACAGAATAGAAACACCAGAGATCAAACATCTACAATAACTTATATTTGATCAAAGAACTAAAACCAATTCCTGGAGCAAGGACAGTCTATTCACAAATGGTGCTGGGAAAACTGGATTTCCACATGCAGAAGCATGAAACAAGACCCCTACCTTACACCTTACACAAAAACCCACTCAACAAGGATTGAAGATCTAAATCTATGACCCGACACCATCAAATTATTAGAGAACATTGGAGAAACCCTGTAAGATATAGGCACAGGCAAAGACTTCTTGGAAAAGACCCCAGAGACACAGGCAGTCAAAGCCAGAATTAACAATTGGGATTACATCAAATTGAGAAGTTTCTGTACTGCAAAAGATACAATCAGGAAAGTGAAGAGGCAACTGACAGAATAGGAAAAAATATTTGCAAACTGCGCATCCAATGAAGGTTTAATAACCAGAATCTACAAAGAGATCAAGAAACTCCACTTAACAACCCACTTAAGAGATGGGCCAAGGACCTAAATAGACATTTTTCAAAAGAGGAAATCCAAATGGCTAACAGGCACATGAAAAATTGTCCAGGATCACTAGCCATCAGGGAAATGCAAATCAAAACCGCAATGAGGTTTCACCTCACCCCGGTGAGAATGGCTTACATACAGAAATTAACTAACAACAGATGCTGGCGTGGATGTGGGGAAAAAGGCACACTAATGTACTGTTGGTGGGAATGCAAGCTGGTAAAGCCACTATGGAAGACAGTTTGGAGATTCCTCAGAAACCTGAATATAGCCCTACCACATGACCCAGCCATCCCACTCCTTGGAATTTACCCAAAGGAAATTAAAATGGCAAATAAAAGAGCTATCTGCACCTCAATGTTTCTTGCAGCTCAATTCACAATAGCTAAGGCATGGAATCAACCTAAATGTCCATCAACAGAAGACTGGATAAAGAAATTATGGTATATGTACTCTATAGAATACTATACAGCGGTTAAAAAAATGAAATCCGGTCATTTGCAGCAAAATGGAGGAATCTGGAAAACATCATGCTGAGTGAAATAAGCCAGTCCCAAAGGGACAAATATCCTATGTTCTCCCTGGTCTGTGACAACTAACTGAGCACTTAAAAGGAACCCTGTAGAAATGAAACTGACACTATGAGAAACAGTGACTTGATCAGCCCTTGTCCTGAGTGTCGAGGAACAGCTTACTATTTTATTCTTTTTAGTATTTTGTTTTTCTGCTTGATGCCATTGGTTGAACTCTTTAATTAATACACAATTATTCTTAGGTGTTTAAATTTAACTGAAAATTAATCACTGTTATAAATAAGAATGGAAATAAGAAGGAGGATATGTACAGTTTGGCACATGCTCATTCAGACTTACCCATTATGGTAGAGCTAGAAACGTGCCATGGGACTCCAAATCCCAATAAGTTGGCATGTATCAATGCCATTTTACTAGTTAAAGTGATCAATTTAAGTTCATAATTGACCATAAAGATAGCATTATTTGTTAAAGGGATCACATAAATAAGACTAGTGTTTGCTAATAATAATCGATAGAATTAAAAATGAGAGAATGATCCAACATGGGAAGCAGGATACACAGCAGACACATAGAATGGCAAATGCCCTAAACAGCACTCTGGCCTCAGAATCAGCCCTTAAGGCATTCAGATCTGGCTAAAAAGCCCATGAGAGTTTCTCAGGCATGGAAAGCCAAGACACTGTGGCGGGGGGGAAAAAAAAAAAAGACCTAAATGAAAGATCTCTGTGAGTGAGATCCCAGCAGAAAGAATGGGCCATCAAAGAAGGAGCTAGCTTTCTCTGAAGGGAGGAGAGAACTTCCACTTTGATTCTGGCCCTGTCTAAATGAGGTTGGAGTTGGTGAACTCAAGAGGCTTCCATAGCCTTGGCAGCTCATGACAAGAGCCTCGGGTGATTACTGATGTCATAAATAAGAGTGTCAATTGTTAAATCAACAATGGGAGTCACTGTACATTTACTCCCCATGTAGAATCTGTCCTTAATATGTTGTACTGTGCGAATTAATGGTAAAACTAGTATTCAAACAGTACTTTTATGCTTTGTGTGAATGCAATCTGTTGAAATCTTAGTATATACTAAGTTGACCTTCTGTATATAAAGATAATTAAAAATGAATCCTAATGAAGAATGGAATGGGAGAGGGGGTAGGAGATAGGATAGTTTGCAGGTAGGAGGGTGTTGGGGGGGATCTCCATAATCCAAAACTTGTACTTTTGCAATTTATATTTATTAAATAAAAGTTTTTTAAAAAAAAGTGCATAAAAAAATAAGATTATTGCTGGTATGTCTTAGCAGAATAATTGTGAGCAGAAATTTTGGGTTTTTAAAAAATATTTATTATTTATTTATTTGAAAGAGTTACAGAGTGGCAGAGGCAGAGAGAGACAAACAGAGAGAGGCGTCTTCCATCTGCTAGTACTCCTCAAAGGACCCCAAGGACCAGAGCTGGGTTGATCTGAAGCCATGAGCCAGGAGCTTCTTCCTGCTCTCCAAAGCAGGTGCAGTGACCCAAGGACTTGGCCATTTTCTACTGCTCTCTCAGGCCATAGCAGAGACCTGGATCAGAAGTGGAGCAGCTGGGACTCGAATCAGCACCAATATGGAATGCTGGTACTGTAGGCTGCGGCTTTACTTGCTATGCCATAGTGCCAGCCCTGGGGTTCTACTTTTATTTAAAGATGGTTACTTCCCCAATTGAAATAAACAGGGTACTCTGTCTTGAATTTTAAAGGCAAAATAACTGAAGTTATGGAACACCATCAGACTTTGAGCATTTAGAATGTTCGACTAAATTCCTCAATTTACAGTTAACAAGAAAGAAGACTTGTCAGGTTGCTAATCAGAACACAGAGGTAACAGCCAGGCCCGGTCAGGGTTCTGAGGACACTTCAGTGGTAGAGGTGCAAGCCTTGCTGATGTAAGGCAATGCGAGGCGTGGACCCTGACCAGTGCTCTTGGTACTTGGCCGCTTCTCTCCCTTCCCTCTCCCTCCTGTTCCATCTTTATAAACAATCTCAGCATCATTGTTGCTTGTATTGGTGTGGCTCTCTGTGTTTTCAGGAATATTTGAAAAGGTGCCAATGTACTTGAGCATCACACAACCTTTTGAGGAGAGTCTGGACTAAGTATGAGAAAACGCACGTGGAAGAGATGAAATAATTTGCTCAAATAATGAGAAATGACCGCAGACTCAACTATCCTACCAGACACCTTTCACTGTTCATGCTGCCTCTGAGAAAACTGGTTCCGCCCGAAATCCTTCTCCAGACCAGGGAATGAATTTGAAGAACATGCGGAAAATGAAGAGTGAAATTGTATTTAAATGCGTGCAGTAGTTACTTGGCCTGTACCTTTTATTACTTTATTTGCTGTTTTAGAAGTGCTTTGTTCAATGGCAAGCATTATTTAATGTGTGAGGCAGAGAGCAAGCACATGTGCACCCATCTGCTGGTTCTCTCCTGAGATACAGTGGGAGCTGTGGCTGGTGCCAGAGCTGGGAGCTGGGAACTCAGTTCACACTGCTTCCCTGGTGTCAGGAACCCAACTGCTCAGCGGGCATGTGCTGCCTCTCAGAGTCCACTCGCGCAGGAGGCCGGGATTGGGAGACAGACTTCCAAAAACTGAGGCACTCACTATGGGAAACGGACGCCTTAACTGCTAGACCAGATGCCGGCTCCTGTACATTTTTACACTTCTTCAATAATCCTTGCAGGTTTGTATTGAAGGCCTTGTTGTAATTATATGGAATCAACAAAATCCTGTGCTAATTTGAAGAGTCAATTTGTGAAGTGTCAAAACCTGAGAGCTCTCCTCACCCCCCACCACTGGGTGGGACTCTTGAATTCAGTGGGATGATGACTATCCTAAGTGAACATTGTGAAGGCCTTTTGAAAAGGATGAATTTATTTTATTTATTTAAATTAATTTATTTAAAAGGCAGAGAAGGAGGGAGAGGCAGACAGCACATTCACTAGTTCACTCCCCAATTGGCCACAACAGCCAGGGGTGAGACAGGCTGAAGTCAGCAGCTAGAAACTCCATCTCAGCCTCCACAGTGGGTGGTGGGCCCAAATCCTTGGCCCATCTTCGGCTGCTTTACCTGGGTACATCAACATGCAGCTGCATCAGAGTGGAGCAACTGGGAACTCAAACCAGCACTGTGATAAGGGATGCCAGTGGTGACGTAACCCACTGAGCCACAGCACCGGCCTCTGTCTGAAAGCTTGTTGACTTCCACTGCATGCTTCCTGTGCTGTCTCAATTTTACGTTTAATTTCCGAAGTCCAGCTGCTCGTTTATTTTTAATTATTGCTTTTTAAAATTTTATCTTTCTAGTTATCTTTATTCTGTTTCTGGCTGCTTCTTCCTAAACTAGCTCCCACGAGTTGTTACTCTATAAAAGTGTTTGGGGAGTCTGATAAAACTATGTGATCTTTAAGAGCACTGTATTGTCTACTTATTTTTCTTATTTTTTTTCCTCCCAAATTTGTATAGATTTCTAGGTACCGCAGCAGTGAGTAACAATAGAAGGTGTATGGGCTTCAGAGCCAGCGTAGCAGGTGTGGGAAGATGGTGTCCACCATATGCTAGCTGTGTGTGGTCTTAAGCAAATGCCTTGACAGCCTTGAGTCTCCCTTCTCACCTGAAAATGAGCATAGTCTGCCATGGAAGGATTGTCTATTTGACATATTGTCTATTTGACATCTCTACTACATGTTTGAGACAACTCATGTTGTCTTTTCCAGCTCTGACAACATGATTCTGACCCTTGATCTCTTTCTCCTATCCTACTTCCTCCTACCCTTGACTGATGCTCTTCCAATTTTTAACTTGGCGAATTGTACCATCTCCACCAGGTTGCATGTTTATCTCTCCTTCAGATGCACCCAATCCATTATTTTTATTTGTTAATAATTACTACATCTTAGTAACCACTGGAATCGCTCACCTGGGTCATTGTAGAAACATCTTAATTGACTGCATTCACTTCCACTCTGTTCTCCACATGTTGATGATGGATGATAATTTAAAGCACACTTTATCATGTTGTTCCTTGGCATAAAACTGTTTAGTCCTGTCTGTTATCTCTTCTGTAAAACATGGCTTAAAATTAGGATCAACATTGTGTCCGGCATTGTGGCATAGTAGGTAATAAAGCCATCTGTGATGCTGGCATCCCACGTGGGCACCGTTTCCTGTTCCCGCGGCTCCACTTCTGATCCAGCTCCATGGATCAGAATGGCCTGGGACAAACCGGTGGAAGATGGTCCGAGTGATAGGGTTCCTGCCACCCACGTGGGCAGCCTGGATGAAGCTCCTGACTACGACCTGGCTCAGCCCTGCCCGTGGTGGCCAATTGAAGAGTGAATCAGCAGCTGGAAGATCTGTCTCTCTACCTCTGACTTTAAATAAGTACTTAAAAAGAATCAGCATGGACTGGAATCAGAACTCTCCTCTTGTTCTTTAGTTTTCAGCTGCTTTTGATTGTCTTCAGGACATGATTTCCTGAGGTACTTACTTGGTCTTTCCACGGACTGGAATTCCTGTTCCATGCTCCCTGGCACCTCCCAGAACCCTGTCCACATCGCCACCCCACCTGCTTTCCCTGGTTAATTGCTGCTCATTCTTTAGTCCCGTGGGGGAAATTTGTCTCAACTCCTGTCTTTGTCCATGTGGATCTCGGAGTGCACACTCTCCCTCCATGGTGGTGCTTTCCTTTAGAGTGGGACATAGTGGATGCTTACTGTGTGCAGGGACAGAAAGCTTGTGGAAATTTGAGTTTAAAGATTATTTTGGTGCCAATCATTTTGAAACCCATGCTTTTCCAGGGTGTTTAAAAAGTTCATCAAAGATGCATATTAAGAAAAAACTTGCAAGAATTTCAAGATTTTTTGTACCCAAATCTTTTAATTCCAGTTTGTTATGAATTTGAAATACCCTCAGGCTAGTTTTATGATCCTCTAACTTATGTTCCTGTTGTTAAATTTGTTTTGATCATGAATGCTTTATTTGAAATCATTTCTCTTTAACTGTTTGATTTTCAAATTATTTACTGTAGAGTTCACGACTGTCACGAGGCCAGATCTGTGCTTTGCTAGTGGATCTGCATTTTTAAAAGTTGCTTAGCTCTTCGGTGGCTCTCTATGGCATTTCTGATGCATTTGCTCATAGGCCTTCTTCACAAAAGGTTTTATAAACTGAAGCAGTGTGCCTTTGCCTTTAAAATTCTATCATTGTAACTTTAAGTGCTATTGTGTTTCTTCCTTTTATCTTTTGGTAATTGAAACTTTTTCTACTTACCAGAAAAAGATGCTTTATATTTTTTTAAAATCAACTTAAACCCTTTCTTGAAACAGTGTCTCTCACTTTTGTATTAGGCAACTAATTTCATTCATTGAAGGAAGGCATTGGAATGTCTCCTGAAATGGACAATAGTCATATGGAAGCTGTTCCTGAGATCTTGTTTCTCTGATCTGTTTCTACCTTTTGTGGCTTTCTTTAATGTCAGTGACAGAAACATAACACGGGCTGGCCCCGTGGCTCAATAGGCTAATCCTCTGCCTGCGGCGCCGGCACACCGGGTTCTAGTCCCGGTCGGGGCGCCGGGTTGTGGCCAGGGAGTGCAGTGGAGGATGGCCCAAGTGCTTGGGCCCTGCACCCCATGGGAGACCAGGAGAAGCACCTGGCTCCTGCCATAGGATCAGCGCGGTGCGCCGGCCGCAGCGGTCATTGGAGGGTGAACCAACGGCAAAGGAAGACCTTTCTCTCTGTCTCTCTCTCTCTCTCACTGTCCACTCTGCCTGTAAAATAAATAAATAAATGAACACAACACAAGATTCCATAATCAAAACAGTTCACCGTTTATCTGTAGATGATAATTTTCTGTTTCCATTACCTCTCTTGGTAGCGTCCAACACTACCAGGACTATGTCTTTAAAAATGGTGAGTGGTGATTCCAGTACTTCATCTCTTTCAAGCAGGTATCATTTTTTCCTAGATTATTATAACATTAAATTATTGAAAATGTATTCCACATTTCTGCCAAATGATACAACTTAGTAAAATTCTCTAAGACAAGTGCAGTTGCAGCTGTACTTGCAAGATGAGGGCAGATTTGAAACAACAGCAGAAAAATGAAACCAGAACTTGGATCAAAATGAGTCTGAAGCATGACCTGCCTCTGTACTTTGGAATTATAGGAGCTGTTAAATTTTTGCCTCATGACTTTTATGTAATGTATACATTGAGAAATTGGATGAAAGTTTTACATGTAATCTTTTTAAAAAGATTTATTTATTTGAAAGGCAGAGTTACAGAGAGGCAGAGGCAGAGGTTCACTCCCCAGGTGGCCACAATGGCTGGAGCTGCGCTGATCCAAAGCCAGAAGCCAGGAGCTTCTTCTGGGTCTCCCACGCAAGTGCAGGGGCCTGTGGAATGTGGAATACATTTTCAATAATTTAATGTTATAATAATCTAGGAAAAAATAATATCTGCTTGAAAGAGATGAAATACTGGAATCACCACTCACCATTTTTTAAAGACATAGTCCTGGTAGTGTTGGACGCTACCAAGAGAGGTAATGGAAACAGAAAATTATCATCTACAGATAAACGGTGAACTGTTTTGATTATGGAATCTTGTGTTGTGTTCACGTCACTGACATCTTCTACTGCTTTCCCAGGCCATAGCAGAGAGCTGGATTGGAAGTGGAGCGGTTGGGACTCGAACCAGCGCCCATATGGGATGGCGGCACTGCAGGTGGCAGCTTTCCCTGCTGTACCACAGCGCCAGCCCCTAAATGATGCTGCTGTGTCAAGAGATGTTTAATCCGTGGATACTGTGTTTGGTTATATAGTAAGAATTAGTGGAGTAACTTTGTTTCCCATTATTTATTCAGTTGTACCTTTTGTTTCCCCACAAAGTTTCAGTTTTCAATATGAGCTTCACAAATTCTGCAGAGTGCATGCATATATAAGACTATCGTAAATATGTTTTGAATAGCAAACACAAGGTCATTTATTTATTAAATACTTATTTGTTCAATATTCTGTAGTAATTAAGTGGAAAATTTTAATGAAATGGAAAATATTCCATAAGAGGTCAGATACAAGTCTCTTGTGTATTTTGGAAATTAATCAGATGTACTAGCAAGTTTTTTGTTACTTCATCTAAAATATAAGAAGAAGAGTGTCTTGGGAAGGAATAGGCTTATTTTGGCTTTCAGGTTGGAGGTCCAAGTTGAGGGTAGTGCAGCCCCAGTTTTCTGGTGTTTGGTGGGGCTTGCAATGGCAGAGCATACAGAGGAAGGATCATGTGGTGAGCCCGGAAGCAGAGAGAGCAGGTAGGCAGAACTAAGCTTAAATAACCTACTCTTTTGTAGGAACTTCTACCTTAGGGCGAGAGCTGTGGCATAATGGGTTAAGGCACTGCCTTTGCATCTCATTTAACCACTGTTTTGAAACCCAGCTGTTCCACTTCTGATCCAGCTCCCTGCCAATGTGCCTGGTAAAGCAATGGAAGGTGGCCCAAGTGCTTGGGCCTGTGCACCCATGAGAAGACCCAGAAAAACTCTGGACTCCTGGCTTCAGCCTGATGCAGCCTCAGCCATTGTGGCCATTTGGGGAATGAACCAGCAGATAGATAATCTGTGTGTGGTGTGTGTGTGTGTGTCCGTGTCCTTCTCTCACTGTAACTCTGCCTTTCAAATAAATAAAAACATCCCTGCTGCCTTCCAAGGGCTAGTCTTCAGTATCTAAAGACTTCTCACCAGACCCACCTATCACATGCCATGATGAGACCAGTCTCCACCCTGAATCCATCAACTCTTAATTTAAGACTTCAGGGTTGGGGCCAGCTTTGTGGCTCAGCATGTTACAGCTGTGTCTAGCAGCACCAGCATTCCATATGGATGCTGGTTCCAGTCCCAGCTGCTGCACTTCTGATCCAGCTCCCTGCTAATGCATATGGGAAAGCGGTGGAGGGTGGCCCCTGCATCCATGTGGGTGATCTGGATGAAAGTGCTGGCTCCTAGCTTCAGCCTGCCCCAGTCCTGGCTGCTGTGGCCATTTAGGGAGTGAATCAGCAGATGGAAGATATCTCTCTCTCTCTCTCTCTCTCTCTCTCTCTCTCTCTCTCTCTCTTCTCTCTTTCTGTAAGTCTACCTTTCAAATAAATACATAAATCTTAAAAAAAAAAAAAAAAAACTTCAGGGGCCAATCCGGTGGCACAGCAGGTTAAAGCCCTGGCTCCGACATACGATATGGTCTCCAGTTCTGTTCCCAGCTGCTCCTTTTCCAGTCCAGCTCTCTGCTGTGGTCTGGGATGTCAGTGGAGGATGGCCCGGGTCCTTGGGCCCCTGCACCCACGTGGGAGACCTGGAGGAAGCTCCTGGCTCCTGGCTTCCGGCCATTTGGCTGGGGAGTGAACCAGTGGATGGAGGACCCCTCTCTCTGCCTCTCTCTGTAACTCTGCTTTTCAAATAAATAAAATAAATCTTTAAAAGACTTCAGAGTTTAAGCATCTCAGTGAATTTGGGGAGCCCAATTCTGTTCATTCCATAACATTTTTTCATGGCTTCCTAAAACTCCTGTTTTTCTCTCATACAACATACAGTCATTCCATCTTCCAAACTCCCAATGTCTTTTTTTTTTTTTTTTTTTTTTGTATTTTTTTGACAGGCAGAGTGGACAGTGAGAGAGAGAGAGACAGAGAGAAAGGTCTTCCTTTTGCCATTGGTTCACCCTCCAATGGCCGCCGCGGCCAGCGCACTGTGGCCGGCGCACTGCACTGATCCGAAGGCAGGAGCCAGGTGCTTCTCCTGGTCTCCCATGGGGTGCAGGGCCCAAGCACTTGGGCCATCCTCCACTGCACACCCGGGGCCACAGCGGAGAGCTGGCCTGGAAGAGGGGCAACCGGGACAGAATCCAGCGCCCTGACCAGGACTAGAACCTGGTGTGCCGGCGCCGCAGGTGGAGGATTAGCCTAGTGAGCCACGGCGCTGGCCCAAACTCCCAATGTCTTAACCCAGCTCAGTATTAATTCCGAAGTCCATTGTCTGAAATTTCGTCTGAGACTCTAGGCAAACTGTTAGCTGTGAAGCCTTCTGTACAATCGGAAGCAAGTTGTTTACTCCCAAGGTACAGTGGCGGGGCAGAGGCAGGGTGCATATTCCCCTTCCAAAGAGGGGCTGTGAGGAAATGGAAAGGATTAACTGGCCAAAGTTAGAGGGAAAGCTAGCAAAGCAAAAATTAAAGTTCCCTGTCCAAGTCCTGTGTACTCTGTGGGAGCTGGGCACCTCTCCTCTTTGCAACTCCCATGGGGCCTTGCCGAGTCATTTCCAACTCCATATCCTGCTGCTGATTACCCGGTGAGGTTCCTCACGGTGACTCTGTCCCAGTGACCAGTCTCTGGGTCTCCCGTTTTGTGTTGGATATTCTTTGAAATCTGATGGAGTACTCTAAGGCTCTGTTGGTCCTTGGTCATGTGGCTGCTTTGTAAGGTTGATGCTAACGACGATGACTTCTCCAGGCTGACCTGGTATACTGCTTGTGGGTTTCCATGGTGGATGTCTCACATTGCTGGCACCTCTACTTTTATGGGATTTGCTCTGCGACTCCATAATGCAGTGCTTATTAAGAGCCTTCAACTCCGTAGCACAGTTCTGTCTGGTCTCCCAGACTTTCCTTTGAGATCTCAGTGGACGTTGCCAAGACCCTGTAACTCTTGTGTTTTGGACCTCTTTAAAACCAGAGTTATCTAGACAAGGCCAGGGGCTACCACTGGAGGAGTTGCACCCAACCCAGCAAGCCAGACTCGGGAGCTGGCCCTGTGCATGCAGGGTGCCCTGGGGCTCCTTCCTGAAAGGATTCTTCCCTGGAACATCGTTGAAGCAAATTTCTCCTCTGGGCCTCTGAAGGGACAGTGATGGGCGGGTATGCCATGAAGATCTCTCATTTGTTCGGGGGGTGCGTGGGTCTCTCTCCCATTGTCCTGCCTGTTAATACAGGGCTCCAGTTTACTAGACCTGAACTCTGTAGTAAGCGCTTTCTCCACTTGCCTGTCCTGAACAAGCTTTTTCTTTGTTCTCTTCCCTGCCTAGCCTGCAAATTTTCCAAATATTTTTTCTCTGTTCCCTTTTACTGCTGTTTCTCCTTATGAAACTTACTAACAGCAGTGAAAAACAGCCATGTTGCAGCCTGAATGCTTTGCTGCCTTCACATCTCCACCAAGCAAACCAGTCCACCATTCTTAAATTCAGTGAAGTTTCACAGCAGGGACATACAGATAAGCCACATTCTTCGCCACCATGTTAAATGGGCGACCTTTAGTCCAGTTCCCAAGGGAATTCTCATTTCCATCTGAAAACTCACCAGCATGGCCTTTACTGTGCACATTCTAACCAACATCATAGGCTTCTAAGCCCTGGCAAGAATTGTCCTTAAAACTCAGATTATAGCATTCTAGGCTTTTCTCTAGCCTTCTCCTCCAAACTCTTAACAAACTTTCCCCATCTTTGGGTATATTTATATTGACAACCCCACTCCTTGGTACCAGCTGTCCGTGTTAGTCAGCCTGTTGTGCACTTAACTATAGTAGTTGAGAAGAGTCTGTTAAGGAGAGGTTACTTTGGCTTGTGGTTTGGAAGTGCACACTGGGAGTGAAGTGGGCCGTTGGGTCTGGCATCTGCCGGAGGCTGCCCGTGGCAGAGCGTGTGCTGAGCCAGGAAGCGCTGCTGTGTCCTTTCCTGTTGATTTTAAACATACTCCCTAGGAAGGGACAGCTGTTTCTGGGTTTTCTTCTAGCTATTTTTACAAAGTCTCTGCCCCATTACCTCCCATTTATTCTAAAGGATTAACTTCAGACTTAGTTTGTTAGGTTTTGCGAAGTGACTTCTTGGAGTTTTTATTAGAATTCCATTTACTTTATAAATTGAATTTATAAATTAATGTAAGAATATTGACGTCTTTATATAATTAGGATTCCCTAATAACCTTCTTCAGGAACATGGTAAATCTCCTTATATGTGAAGTATATTTGTGTGTGTGTGTGTGTGTGTATATATATATATATTCCTAATTTTTTGAAATGCATTTTCCACAGGTATTGTTAATGTATATGAGCATTTAATATTATTATTTCTTTTGTGAATAAGATTTTCATTTTTATTTAAATTGGGAAAATTTTTAAAAACACGAATGTGGTAATTGTTAGAGAAAGAATGTTATCTTTACATCTTCTCTTAAATAAAATGCGGATAAACTAGATATTTGATTGTCATGAATTGTGTGTATATCCTCCAGTGTGTTTTTAGTAGTGTAGACCTTTTTCTTTCTTCATTATCAGTGTTATTAGGCTTGTCAAATAAAGGTCGTCTTGAATTTCAGTTTAATCTTTGTTAATTCTTTTATTTCTGCCCTTTTATTGTTTACTTGAATTTTCCTGGCTTAGGTTTATACTATTCTCCTTCCATAATTCTGAATTTTGATACATTTTCATTGTCAGCCTGTACAGTTTAAGCATTCAGATTTATAACTTTTTTGTAGTCGCTTGTTTTTTGGTAGTTTTGATATTATGTTTTTATTATGTGTATGTATTATAGCTTTATGATTTCTTCTGTAATCAATGAATTACTTAGAAAGTGTTTTTAAGTAAAAAAAATTAATGATTTTTTTTAAATTTTTTTTATTTTTTTATTTTTTGACAGGCAGAGTGGATAGTGAGAGAGAGAGAGACAGAGAGAAAGGTCTTCCTTTTGCCGTTGGTTCACCCTCCAATGGCCACCGCGGCTGGTGCGCTGCGGCGGGCGTACCGCGCTGATCCGATGGCAGGAGCCAGGAGCCAGGTGCTTTTCCTGGTCTCCCATGGGGTGCAGGGCCCAAGCACTTGGGCCATCCTCCACTGCACTCCCTGGCCACAGCAGAGAGCTGGCCTGGAAGAGAAAAAATTAATGATTTTGAAAAAAACGTGATTTTTAACTAATTGCATGGTAGTCAAAGGACCCGAGGTGTTTAGATTGTTTGGAATGTAAGACTTTATGGCCCAGGGTGTGGTTGTTTAGTATAAATGCTTCATATTTGCACAAAATACCTACTCTGCAATAGTTGAATGCGGGTCCTAAAAATATCTATAAATCAGCTTTTTAATTATATCATCCAAATCTTTAATATTTTTTAATGATTGTTTTTTGTCTGGTTATCTATTGATTACTGACATGTTAAAATATTTACTAGGGGCCGGCACTGTGGAGTAGCGGGCGAAGCCGCTGCCTGCAGTGCCAATATCCCATATGGGCTCTGGTTTGAGACCTGGCTGCATCACTTCCAGTCCAGCTCTCTGCTATAGCCTGGGAAAGCAGTCGAAGATGGCCCAAGTCCTTGGGCCCCTGTACCATCATGGGAGACCTGGAGGATGCTCCTGGCTCCTGGCTCCTGGCTTCAGATTGGCGCAGCTCCAGCCAATGCGGCCAACTGGGAGTGAACCAGTGATGGAAGACCTCTCTCTCTCTGCCTCTCCTTCTCTCTCTGTAACTCTGACTTTCAAGTAAATAAATCTTTAAAAAAATTTTACTAGATTTTGAAGCTGATATTCAGTACTGTGATGACACATCTGCCATCACCTGCCCACCCATATCCTGCTCAAATACAGATGTCCACATTGTAATCCTAGGATCTGTGAATCTATTGATTTGCATGGCAAAGGGAAATTGAAGCAGCAGCGGGAGTTAAGGTTGCAGGTCCTGGATTACTGACTGGGGCTGGTAATCTCAGGGAACCTTAAATATGGAAAGATGAGGCACAAGAAGAGGACAGAAGGATGTGGCTGTGGGAGACTCCTTCACCAGCTGTACTGATGGAAGGGGCCAGGAGTCCGAGTGGGTGGCCTGGAGGACAGCGTGGGACAGGTCCTCCGGGTCCTCCAGGAGTGCAGGGTCACACTGATCCCTGCTTCCTCTTACATCTTTTCCCATCTTTAACTTTCTGTTGTTCAGCAGCCTTGTGTTTTGAGGTTATCACTCTCCTAAGTACTCAGCATGTGTTTGAATGTGCATATTATGTTTGCAGGTTTTAGATATTTTTACCTTTTCTGACATACTTGTTTTATTTAGAAAACTCCAGTTACGGCCGGTGCTGCGGCTCACTAGGCTAATCCTCCGCCTTGCGGCGCCGGCACACCGGGTTCTAGTCCCGGTTGGGGTGCGGGATACTGTCCCGGTTGCCCCTCTTCCATGCCAGCTCTCTGCTGTGGCCTGGGAGTGCAGTGGAGGATGGCCCAAGTGCTTGGGCCCTGCACCCCATGGGAGACCAGGAGAAGCACCTGGCTCCTGCCATCAGATCAGCGTGGTGCGCCAGCCGCAGCGCGCCAGCCGCGGCAGCCATTGGAGGGTGAACCAACGGCAAAGGAAGACCTTTCTCTCTGTCTCTCTCTCACTGTCCACTCTGCCTGTCAAAAAAAAAAAAAAAGAAAAAAAGAAAAAACTCCAGTTACACTTACTATGATTACTGATAAATTTGGAGGATTTTTCCATTGTAGTTCTATCATTTTCTTTTGTCCTACTTTGAGTTTAAAAAAATTTTTATCCTTTTCATATTTTCCTTTGCCACTTTGGATGTAATGAATTATTTCTATCTTTTTTGTAGTTACTCTTAAAAGTTTGATGACACATTTAAAGCCCAAAGACTTCTCCTTATTCTAAATCCAGTTATTTCAACTGTAGCAATTTTTCTTCCACTTCCTTACTTTCCAGTATTTTTAGTTTATGTAGATATTATTTATTTAAATAATTTGAGAGGCAGAGAGAAAGAAAAAAGATTGCATTCCTATCCTATGATTTACTCCTTACATACTGGCAGTGGCACAGCAGGCCTGCTTGAGTGGGCTGGAGCGGGGAACTCAATCTAGCCATCAACTACTGTCGCTAAGAATCTACATTAGCAGGCAGCTGGCGTCTGGAACGAGAGCTGGGAGTGGAACACAGGCTCCGTGATAAGATACTGGCATCTTAGCCATTAGGCCAACTGGCCGCCCCTGTAGTTGGTATTTCTTTTCTTTTCTTTCTTTTTTTTTTTTTTTTTTTTTGGTCTAATTCCCAAATTCCGTATCAGTATTCTTCTATATAGTCAATGTTTACCTGGAATTAACCACATACTATTTTTGCCATTTCCTTCCTTCCTTCCTTCCTTCCTTCCTTCCTTCCTTCCTTCCTTCCTTCCTTCCTTCCTTCCTTCTCTCAGGCAGAGTGGACAGTGAGAGAGAGAAAGAGAGACAGGTCTTCCTTTGCCGTTGGTTCACCCTCCAATGGCCGCCGCTGCCGGCGCACCGCGCTGATCCGATGGCAGGAGCCAGGTGCTTCTCCTGGTCTCCCATGGGGTGCAGGGCCCAAGCACTTGGGCCATCCTCCACTGCACTCCCAGGCCACAGCAGAGGGCTGGCCTGGAAGAGGGGCAACCAGGACAGAATCCGGCGCCCCGACCGGGACTAGAATCTGGTGTGCCGGCGCTGCAAGGTGGAGCATTAGCCTAGTGAGCCGCGGCGCCAGCATATTTTTGCCATTTTCTTGGCTCAGCTTTCCTTCTTGGATTTCAAACCAATCTCCTGGATTTGTTTTTGTTCTGAAGTTTCTTTTCACACTTTTAGCTTTTATTTACCTGAAAAATGTATTTATTTTGCTATTGCATTTGAAAGATAGTTTTATTTGCTGTAGAATTCTAGGCTAACAATTATTTTCTCTCATTATTATAAAGATGTTATTTTAGACAGTTATTTTCTTTCTACATCATAAGGTATTCCATTGTCTTCCAGTTTCCAGTGTTGCTGCTGAGAACTTCTCTGTAGCTGAATTGCTGTTTCTCATATTGTCTGTCTTGGCTATGGGAGTTTCTTAATAATATGCCTAGGTGAGGATTCTTTGTAATTCTCGTAATTGGAATTCATTGTACTGTCTGTCACTGATTCTGGAAGACTTTGTAGTCATCACTTCTCTCTCTCTGTGAATTCCTATTATATGTATGTTAGTACTTCTTACTATACTCTTTGTTTTACTTCTTTCCATCAGGAATTTTTATTTGTTTATTTGAAAGGCAGAGAGAAGGACAGAGATGGACAGAGATCTGCCATCCATTTGTTCACTTACCAGATGTCCACCGCAGCCAGGAGTGGTCCAGGCAGAATCCAAGAAATCAATCTCTGAGTCTCTTCATGGGTGTCAGGGACCAGAGTACTTGAGTCATCACCTGCTGCCTTCTAGGGTGTGCGTTAGCAGGAAGGTGGAAGAGGAAGTGGGCCTAGACTCAAACTCAGGTTCTCCCGTATAAGATGCAGGCATCCCAAGCTGCATCTTAACCACTTTGTCAAACAACCCATTTTACTTCTAGAAAACAGTTTGACTGTTTTCATTATACTGTTTACTTTTATCACCAGCTTCACAGATTCTCTTCTCAGTTGTATCTAATTTGTTTATATGATTCTACTTTTTAATTTATTGAAGATGTGTTTTTTTTTGTTTTTTTTTTTGTTTTTTTTTTTTAATTTTTGACAGGCAGAGTGGACAGTGAGATAGAGAGACAGAGAGAGAAAGGTCTTCCTTTTGCCGTTGGTTCACCCTCCAATGGCCGCCGCTGCAGCCGGCGCACCGCGCTGATCCGATGGCAGGAGCCAGGATCCAGGTGCTTTTCCTGGTCTCCCATGGGGTGCAGGGCCCAAGCACCTGGGCCATCCTCCACTGCACTCCCTGGCCATAGCAGAGAGCTGGCCTGGAAGAGGGGCAACCGGGACAGAATCCGGCGCCCTGACCGGGACTAGAACCTGGTGTGCCGGCGCCGCAAGGTGGAGGATTAGCCTATTGAGCCACGGCGCCGGCCCTGAAGATGTGTTTTTAAAAATATGCTGGGTCATATTTTCATTGTCTCTTGTGACTTCAATTGCCTGCTATTTTTAAAAACATAGTGAATTGCATCTGGTTGTTCTTTTTCCAAAAAGCTACATATACAGTGTTTTGTTTTTTTAGAACCCCAAAACCTAGGTTCACTTGCCTGTCACTCAGTAACCCAATCACTGACACTGCGTGAAGGAAGAAAGTAGGTATTTATTTTGCAGGCCGCAGAGCAAGACGTTTAGGAAGCTATTGCTGGATTCCCAGACTCCTCTGGGACGAAGGGTAAAGAATCTGACATAATGAAGTGGGAGCTGGGAGAGGCATGGTCAGCGCACATCCAGACTTCTAGGTGGTCCACTGTGCTCAGGACCTATCGTCAACTGGTCAGCAATATGGCAACCATTGTGTCTTTTTGGGAATCTGGATCATGGAGGGGGCCTGATCAGTCTGGGCTGCCTTAGTAAAGGTAGCTGTTACTTTTGCTTGATACTGTGCCTTCCTGAAAAGAAGCCTCAAGCCAAGGGTTAACATCAAGCTGTTTGTAGTAGAGATAAATGACCGCACGTGACTGCGATCAGGGACTCTGTGGGGCCAGCTGGCTCTAATGACCCCTCCCTCAATTTCCTGAGTTAATCTTAGTAGGAGGTTGAGTTGAAATCATCAGAGCAGGGCAAAGGCCCTTTAAGTTAAAAGAGAGGGAAACAGACTCTGGGAGTGGAGGGCCTGTTTGTATCGAGTACCTACATCAAAGGCTTTGTATGAGGCCTTGGTTTCATGTGCAGACACAGAAAACAGATCAGGCATGTTCAATGTGTGTCTGATTATCCTGCTAGTGCTTTCTGATGGCTTCCACTGGTGCCCTCCTTCCTTGTTTGTTGTACTACCGTGTGTGGAGATTGTTACTGTGCTGGTTCTCTGAGGGCTGTGTGAAGGAAAACCTTTCTCTGGAGACAGCTGTGTTCTCTGTCATATTTGGTGCAGCCTCCAAGGAGGTACTTCTTCAGATTAATTTCTCTGGAGTGTTTAGATTACAAAGTGAAAGTTAAATTTCAGTCATTCATTAAGGTCATTGTATAATTATAATTCACAATACATGCTTTCTACTTTGTTGCAGAATCGAGACAAAAAGACATTTTTCCTTTTTGTTTCTGCCTCTGTAGTTGCATAGTTTGCAAATATTTTCTCCCTTTCTTTCACTTTCCTCTTCACTTTGCTAAGTGTTTCTTTTGCAGTGCAGACACTTCTCACTTTCATGTAATTCCATTTGTTAATTTTGGTTTTGATTGACTGTGCTTCTCAGGTCTTTTCCAAGCAGTCTTTCCCTATGTCAATGTCTTGTAGGGTTCTCTAGTAAGTTGATGGTATCACATCTTAGATTGAGGTCTTTGATCCATTTTGATCAAAAATTTTTATGTAAAGTGTAAGATAGGAGTCTTGTTCAACTTCTGCATGTGGAGAGCCACTTTTCCCAGCACTATTTGTTGAAGAGACTGTCTTGGCTCCAGGGATCGATTTTTGCTCCTTTGTCAAAGAAAAGTTGTTTGTAGATGTGCGGATTGATTTCTGGAGTTTCTATTTTGTTGCTTTGGTCTACACTCTGTTTTTGTGACAGTACCAAACTGTTTTGATTATAACTGCCCTGAAGTATGTTTTGAGATCTGGTATTAATGATGCCTCCAGCTTTGTTTTTGTTGTTTGATTGCTTTAGCTATTTTGGGGTCTCTTGTGTTTTCATATGAATTTGTTTTTGACAGGCCAAGTGGACAGTGAGAGAGAGAGACAGGGAGAAAGGTCTTCCTTTACCGTTGGTTCACCCCCCAATGGACACTGCAGCTTGTGCGCTGCAGCCAGTGCACCGGGCTGATCTGGAGGCAGGAGCCAGGTGCTTCTCCTGGTCTCCCATGGGGTGCAGGGCCCAAGCACCTGGGCCATCCTCCACTGCACTCCCAGGCCACAGCAGAGAACTGGCCTGGAAGAGGGGCAACTGGGACAGAATCCGGTGTCCCAACCAGGACTAGAACCCGGTGTGCCGGCGCCACAGGCAGAGGATTAGCCTATTGAGCTGCGGCACCGGCCTTCAATATGAATTTAGCATCATTTTTTCTAGATCTGAGAAGAATGTTGTTGGTATTTTGATTGGGATAACAATGAATCTATAAATTGCTTTTGGAAGTATGGGCATTTTGACTATATTGATTCTTCCAATCCATTAATGTGAAAATTTTTTCCACTTTTTAATGTCTTCTATTTCTTTCTTTAATGTTTTGTAATTTTCATCATAGATAGTTTTGACATCCTTGGTTAAATTTATTCCAAGGTATTTAAAATTTTTGTAGCTACTGTGAATGGGATTGATCTTGGAAGTTCTTTCTCAGCTATGGTATTGTCTGTGTATACAAAGGCTATTGATTTTTGTTTGTTGATTTGTATCCTACTTTACCAAACTCTTTTATGAGTTCTAATAATCTCTTCATGGAGTCTTTTGGGTTCCCTACTTACAGAATCATGTCGCCAGCAAATAGGGATAGTTTGACTTCCTCCTTCCCAATTTGTATCCCCCTGATTTCTTTTTCTTCTCTAATGGCTCTAGCTAAAACTTTCAGGACTGTATTAAATAGCAGTAGTGAGAGTGGGCGTCCTTGTCTGGTTCTGGATCTTAATGGGAATGCCTCCAATTTTTCCGCATTCAGTAGGATGCTAGCTGTGATTTTGTCATAAATTGCCTTGATTATTTTGAGGAGTGTTTATTCTATACCAATTTGCTTTAGGTTTTCATCATAAAATGATGTTGATTTTTTTAAGGATTTATTTATTTACTTGAAAATTACAGAGAAACAGAGGCAGAGAGAGAAATCTTCCATCCACTGGTTCATTCCACAAATGGTCACAATGGCTGGAGCTAGGAGCTTCTTTCAGGTCTCCCATGTGGGTGCAAGGACCCAAGGACTTGGGCCATCTTCTACTGCTTTCCAAGGCCATAGCAGAGAGCTGGGTGGGAAATGGAGCGGCAACCAGCTCCCTATGGGATGCTGGCACTGCAGGTGTTGGCTTTACCCACTGCACTGCAGCATCAGGCGCTCATAATAGTTTTAAATTATTTGGCCTTTATGCCTTAATAGGGGTTGTCAAACTGTTGTCCAAAGACCATACCTGGCTCTGTGCATGTTCATGTAACTAAAGTGTTTTTTTGAAACACATCAATACTCATAAAGGAAACCAAACTATCTCTACTCAGAAGATGAAGGCCAGTTGAGCTGAAGGTAATCAATGTGCCAGGGGTCTTTGTGCTCACACTGTTTGCCTGCAAGCCCTCCTGACCTCAGGACACAGTATAAATTTTGCTTCCAGAGTTGGTGGCACCAGGAGAATTTGGGAGCAGAGTTTGCTTCTTCCCCCGTTTTCCTTTGACTGCTTTCCTTTTTCCTGTCACCTCTCTAGAATATGTTGTTCTTTGTTGTAGCTCTTATAAACAGAAAGCTAAGCCGCTGTTTTAAGTTACTTTTTCCACTGCGATCTGTGCTGCATGAGTTAATAAACCTGCTTGTTTCTCTCTTGTTAAGCTGTCTTTTTTCACAGGAGTTTGTCCCAGGCATGAAATCATGAGGATTGAGGAAAAATCGTATTTTCTCCCTTTCATTCCTTTGTTTTTATGTTTTTTGCTGCTGCTTATGCAGTGCCTAGGCCAAACTCGACTGATCCCAAGTGACCTGCACAGCCTAAAAAACTTACTCCGGCATTTTACAGAAAAAGTTTGTACATGCTTGCTCTCTATGCTTATACTGATTCCTTTTAGTTTATAGCCTTCTCAGTGTGTCTCCAGTGCTCCTAATCCCCCATCATCTAATTACTTTATTGCTTGAGTCTTGTCACTGTAGCTTCAAATATACTTAGTGGCTTTTACTAAAATGATACCAGGTACATAGTGGATCAGTAAATATTTGTTGAACAATAATTAAGCAACATTTGGGAATCCACTTTTTCTACATTTTTCTTAGCATTTGGTATTATGAGATTTATAATTTTTTGCCAATAAAGTGGGTGAGATGACAGTGCATGATTGTTTTCATTTGTGTTTCTTTGGTTTCCACTAGGGAGATGATGCGTGTGTTTCTGTGTTCTCCATTGAATGTTTGTGGGCATTTGATCTAGTGTGAATTGCCTGCTAGTCTGTTAGCTGTTTTTCTATTTGATTTCCCTCAGTAATGATCTGAATACTATATTGAAGCTGCTTTCTTATAGAATGGACTTGGATTTGTTTTTCCAGTTGGATGGGGGTACAGCTACTTGAAAGCTGCATTAAATTGTTTGAGATTGTTCTGGATCTCCGTGTTAAAACAGCAGGAATCTGGAGGCAGATGAGAGGGAGGACCCCTAGTGCTTATAAATTGTAAGGAAGAGATTTCCTTTCCGTCCCAGTGAATCAAACTATTGTGGGATGGCTGAGTCCAGGATCGTGTCTCTAACTCAAGAAAGAATTTGAGTATGCAGTTTGAGGATGTGATGCAGATAAAGGTTAGTGGAGGACTAAGACTTAATTGCATGCAAAGCAGAAGTAGATATTCCATAGGGTGTGTGGACATGAGTGAGAGTGAGCTGTGCCCAACGAGATTTGGGGCTTTCCCTTTATATGATCTGCAGGCATAGGAGGTGGTCTGTGGAGTGGAATTTAATTGAATATTCCTGGGGGCAGTGTTTTGGCATGGAGTTTAAGTACTGCCCATTCTCTTGACCTTTTTTTTCTTCTCAGAAGTGTCATGCCATCAGGTGTATCACCAGAGTAGGAATATATTAGTTTACATGGTAATTTTATTATAATAATACAATCTAGGTATAGGTCACGGGACACAGTTGGCAGCCACATTGTTTATTCTTGCCTGGAGCTGATTCCGGGTAGCGGTTTCACAGAAAGCGTGCTTTTCCTCAGCCCCAAAAGGTGGCATTTGTGTTGAGCAGGTGGGGCTGCAGGGGCGTCTGGGGCTTCAGATCCTCTTTGTCCCCTTGCCTGCATCAAGAGGAGATTCCTTACTTTGCTGTTCTGCACAGGGATTGGTGTCTCATTCATCTTTATGCTTTGGTTCAGGATTTGGGGGTTCCAAATGAATTAATGTCTTGAGTGCCCCACCTGGTAGAGATGGGAGCCCCAGGCAGCCTTCAGAACTGTGGTGAAACCCGACTGTGTAGCTCACTGTCCTCTTGAGAGTCAACCTTCAGTTTTCTCGACAGTTTCTTTTTCTTCCTGATCAGAAATATTTTACACAAACTTTTCTGAAATTATTCTCTGAGTATTTTTAATGTTGTTGGTAGGTAGTATTGGCCGGTTGTTGCCATCTTCCCATGAAGTGAAACCCTTATCATTTTTACACATCGGTGTTTTATACTATTTTATTACTGTAGCTTTATGAAACGTTTGATGACTGTCCTTTTGTGTTACATTTGGGTGGTTTGTCTTTTTACATAGATGTTTGGAGATTTTCAATAGTGTTTTTAAAAAGCCCTGGTTGCTTCAGTTCCAATCCAGCTCCTTGCTAAAGTGCCTGGGAGGGCAGCGAACGATGGCTCAAGTCCTTGGGACCCTGCACCTGCATGGGATACTGGAAGAAACATGGCTTCTAGCATCAGCCTGGCCAGTAGATAGAAGATTGATCTCTGTCTGTCTCTCTCTCACTCTGTGTCTTTCAAAAAATAAAAAGTAATTTTTGTTAAGTAGCTGATTTAATTAATTGGTCCTTTTTTTGTGTAATAAAGTCCTGGTGGAGAGTAGACAATGTAGTTTTCAGAGATAATTTGAGAAGGTTTTAATATGGTGTTTTCACAAATGTGCGGTGGTTTAGGGAAGCCTAAAGGAATAATGTTGTATCCCGAGCAAGTAAGAACTGCTCTTTCCTCCCATTAGTCTTAAGGGACGACTGCTTGCAGATACAAGCTAGATGTTGAAGGGGCCAATGGGGAGGACCAACTGGTAGGAGCTGTGACCTTTTCCTAAGGCTCTAGTGAGCTTTGTGGTAACTCCCTAGAAACTGATCCTGTGTGCAGAGATGACTCTGGGGCAGAGGATTGCAGTGAACAGGCAGAATAAACACCTTGACCCAATTATTATCCTCGTTCCCCATTGGCTGGACCTTATTGGTAGCCACAAGCCAGGAGACCTGCTAATGGAGCCCTAGCAGTTCAGCTTCTGTAGCCTAGGGCAAGCTGAGGAGAGGGGATCTAGAGCGGTACACGGGAGATAGCCAGCACATCCCTCACTGGAAATTCGGCCTTGTTTACTTTCCAGACTCTAAAACGAGTGAAATGATTTCAGGACAGTATGTGGTACTATGATCAGATGTGCCAGGTTCAAATCCCGGTCTTGCCATGCTCTAGATGTGAGAGTTTAGACGTTACCTAACCCTTCTATGTTATAAGTTTCTCAGTTGTAAAGCAGAAATAACAAAAATTCCTACTTTAATGACTTGGTGTATTAAATGAGCTAATCAGTACAACTCAGAGCCAGGTCCTGCACGTAGTGATTGATGAATCAGTCTTACCTGTGATGAAGGTGACAGCAGTGATGGTGATGAAGAGTTAAAGGTTTGTAGATTCTCGCTTCAGTTCTGTGTTTATCATATTAATATACCATTGGGTCTGGCACTATGGCATAGTGGATAAAGCTGCTGCCTTTGAGACCAGCATCCCATATGGGTGCCGGTTCAAGTCCTGGCAGCTCCACTTCTGATCCCTGTAATGCATCTAGGAAAGCAGTGGAAGATGGCCCAGATCCTTGGGCCCTTGCTGCCACAGGGGAAACCGGGAAAAGCTTCTAGTTCCTGGCTTTGGCCTGGCCCAGCCCTGGCCATCGCAGCCATTTGTAGAGTGAACCAGAAGATGGAAGATCTTTCTGTCTCTCACTATCTCTCTGTCTCTAATTCTGCCTTTCAAATAAATAGATTTATCTCAACAAATATACCATTTTAATATCAGGTTATATTATTTTCATACTGTATAGCTCAGCATCTTTCGTTGTTATTTTTTAAACTTCTTACACATAATTTTATGCAAGTTTTAGAATTAGTTTGTCAAATTCTTAAAATCATGTTCAAATTTTGATACAGACTGCAGTTACATTTATAGATTACTTTGTTGAAAAGTGACATTTTTACAATATTGAGTCTCACCATTCCTGAACACAGTATATCTTCTCATTTATTCAGCTTCTTTTATGTCCTTTAGTAAAGTTTTATAGTTTTCTTCATAAAGTTCTTGCACATTTCTTTTAGTTTTATACCCACTTTAAGGTTTATGTTGCTTTTTTCTATTAGGTTCTTCAATTGGCTGTTTTGAAGGTGTAAGAAAGCTATTGATTTTTGGGTTAACCTTGTATGTAGTCTCCTTGCCAAAATCTCTCATTATTTTTCTGTTGATTGCCTCTGATTTACTAGGTGAATAAGCATATTGTTTGTGAGTTACAATAAGCTTGTATTTTACTTTATAATATTTATATCTCTAAATTTTTAAATCTTTTTTAATACCTGAGTCAGTATCCTGGGGGGGTGGGGGGGGTTAGTAGGTAGAATGTGTATGTCTTTTTTTAAGCTCTCTATTACAATGGATGCTTATAATATTTGACCATTAAATACGTTTTCTCTTAATTTCTGGTGTATGTTCCTTATCTGAGTTTCCCAGCACTTTTGATAGGGGCAAGTTTTAAGTATTAAATGATGTTTCAGTCTGTATTTTAATGAGAATATAGAAAAGTTTATTGGGACTGTCTCCTCCTTTTTTTTGTAATTTTAAAAACTATTTTATATGCTTTGGATAATCACCGTAGTGTCACAGTCCTTACCGAACTTTTATATCTGAAGATGATACTTTATTTTATTTTAATATGTTTGGACTATGTTACTAGATGTTATTCCCATATTTCCATATAAGTTTCTGTTCTTTACTTGCCCTGTTTTTGAATCTGATTATGCTGGCCTCCCTAAAACCTTAGGTAAGGTTTTAAAAAATTTTTTTTTCTGTTCTTCCCAGTATATATAACATGGGAAGTATTTATTCTTTGAAGGTTTAGAAGACACTTCCATAAAACCATCTGCATTTATCTGTTTTTAAGAGTCAAACAATACTGATTATCTTAATTTATTCTGATTATTAGTCCATTCACAGGTTTTTTACTCTTTATGTAAATTTGAGCTCATTTTTCTGTTCACTCAGTTTATCTGGTTTGTCTAGCTTTTAAAATTAAAATGACAGAGAAAGATGTAAATCTCTGTTATTTGAAGTTGTGTTCCCTTTTTCATTTCTAGTGTGGTTAATTAGGGCTTTGTCTTTTTTTTTTCTTAATCGTACTTCCCAGGACTGTGGTCTTGTTGGTCATTTCATAGAACTTGGGTTTCAAGTGTCTTGGTATTTTTGTTTTGTTTCATAATTCATACCTTCTTTCATCTTCAATAATTTGTCCTATTTCCCTTCAGTATCTGTCCTATTTTTTGGATTTATTGTTGCTCCACCTTACCTGAGTTAAAGTGTACTTATTTTCAGTCTCTTATGTTTTATAATGTATTTGTGTGTGCTGTGGTTTTTCTTCTGACCCTCCTTTGGCTGTTTGTCAGTCTTCATTTTGTGAGCCCTAATTGTTACATTTGTATAAAGAAAATTTTTTTCCTTTTTTTTTTATTTACCTAAAAATACTCTTAAAAATAAATTTTTAAATTTTGGCAAGTAAATACTGTGATAGTATGTGTGTATATATATATATATATTTTTTTTTTTTTTTTGACATGCAGAGTGGACAGTGAGAGAGACAGAGAGAAAGGTCTTCCTTTGCTGCTGGTTCACCCTCCAATGGGCGCCGCTGCCGGCGCACCGCGCTGATCTGATGGCAGGAGCCAGGTACTTCTCCTGGTCTCCCATGGGGTGCAGGGCCCAAGCACTTGGGCCATCCTCCACTGCACTCCCTGGCCACAGCAGAGAGCTGGCCTGGAAGAGGGGCAAGCGGGACAGAATCCGGCGCCCTGACCGGGACTAGAACCCAGTGTGCCAGCGCCGCAAGGCGGAGGATTAGCCTTGTGAGCCGCGGCGCCGGCCGCGATAGTGTATATTTTTATAACTGTGTTTTAATTTTAACCCATTACATCCCTTTGAAAACATTTCTAAGAGTTGTATTTGAGTTTTAGTTCCATGCCTATCCCTAATCCTTGACAATTTTGTGACCATTCCACATAGGTCTGATAAGAAGATGCATTCTTCTCCACCTCTCATTCTCTCCCAGTGTCTCCTTATTTTATCTTACAGGCATGTTATAACCTTTATGCAATTGATACAGTAGTTGTATTAGTTTTGTTAGGTTATTTATGTATTAGATCTGGAACAGGAGTTGGAGAATTTTCCTTGTAAAGTTCCAATCGTTGATATTTTAGATCTTGTGAGTCAGGTGGCTTCCATCACAGCTGCCCAGCTCCACCACTGTAGTGTGAAAGTAGCTTTGCACAGTACCAGCATGAGCGTGTGGCTCTCTGTTCCGTTTGAGCTTGATCAGAATACGTTTAAGGATGGAATTAGCTCATGGTCTCAGTGTAGCATAAGGATTATGAGACTCTGCCAGTTAAGTGTTATGTTTTATCATTGGTTTCTGTTAAAGTTTCAAGCAGCAATTGGTTGAAAGCTCATTTTTTTTTTCTGAAAAATCATGCTTATTGTTAGTGCATACATTCTCAAAAGGGACAATATCATGAAAATCAGTTTGGAGTAGAAAAAGGTAAAAACAACAACAACAAAAAGAAAATGTTAGAAAGTACATTGGCTGTGGCTCTCCAAAGATCCAAACTGCTAAACAAAGTCTTAGCTCTTAGCATTTAATTTCAAGGACAAGGTACTGATTGAAGAGAGCTCCTTAGGGATACTCTAAAAAGCTGGTATTCAATTTCAGTATTTTTTTTCATTTTTAAAAATTTATATAAGGTGAACAAATTTTATGTATACAGATTTAGGAGCATGCTAATGCTTTCTACTTTACTTTCCTTCTTACCCACACTCCCACCCTCCCTCCATCTTTTCTTATTTTTGTCAATTTTTACATTGGCATGCTTATAGTCATAAGGTTAACCCTCCACTAAGTAAAGAATGCAATAGATAGTGCAAAGAAAAAAACCCAGTTCTTCAACAGTAGAGACAAGAGTGGTAAATAATAATCAAATCTCAAAATGTCAATTTCTTTTATATATATGACATTTTTTGTGCTCTATTAGTTACCACAGATCAGGGAAAATATAAGATATTTTTCTTTTTGGGACTGGCTTTTTTCACTAAGTATAATGGCTTCAGGTTGCATCCATTTTGTTGCAAAAGGCTGGATTTCATTCTTTTTTACGGCTGTGAGTAGTATTCCATAGTGTATATATACCATGTTTTGTTTATCTAGTCACTGGTTGATGGACATCTGGGTTGATTCCATGACTTAAGTATTCTGAATTGATCTGCATTAAGCATGGCAGTACAGATAAGTTTTCCATATGCTGATTCCATTTCCCTTGGGTAAATTCCCAGGAGTAGGATTGCTGGGTCATTTCATAGATCTGTTTGCAGATTTCTGAGGAATCTGCAAACTGTCTCCCACAGTGGTTCTTCTACTATACATTACCACCAACAGTGGATTAGGATACCCTTTTCCCCACATTCTCACTAGCATTTATTGTTGGTAGATTTCTGTAGGAGAGCCATTCTGACTGGGGGGAGGTGAAACCTCATGGTGGTTTGATTTGCATTTCCCTGATGGCTAGTGATCCTGAGCATTTTGTCATGTGTCTGTTGGCCATTTGAATATCTTCTTTTGAAAAATGCCTTTTCAAGTCCTTTGCCCATTTCTTAACTGGATTGTTTTGTTTTTTCGATCTTTCTTATTTTTCATTGAGAGTTACACATGGAGAGGATGAGAGGCAGAGTGAGAGGAGAGAGAGGGAGGTCTCCCATCTGCTGGTCCACTACCCTGTTGGCTGCAAAGGGCGGAGCTGAGCGGATCTGAAGCCAGGAACCAGGAGCCAGGAGCCTCCCCGGGGTCTCCTGCATGGGTGCAGGGGCCCAAGGAGTTGGGCCATCTTCTGCTGCATTCCCAGACCGCAGCAGAGAGCTGCTTCGGAAGTACAGCAGCCGGGACTCGAACCGGAGCCCATATGGGATGCCGGCACTGTGGGCGGTGGCTTTACCCGCTACCGCACAGCGCTGGTCCCTCCCGGAAGCTGTTCCCCGTGGGATCCAGCTGTCTGCTAACGTACCTGGGAAAGCAGAGGGAGATGGCCCAAGGACGTAGGCCCCTGAACCCAGAAGGGAGCACCGGATAAAGTCCCTGGCATCTGCTTTGGCCTGGCCCAGCCCCGGCCTTTGTAGTCACCTGGGGGGTTGATCCCCCAGATGGACGCTCTGGCGAGAAAGAGCGCTCGTGATGCCGCTTGCATTGCTTCTCTCCCCATGCGGCTTCAACAGCATGCGCTGTGCCAAACAGAAGCCAGGGGGCAGGAGCTCCATTGAGGACTCCCAGGAGGCAGGGAAGTGGGGTGCAGAGTACCTGGGCCACCAGCGGCTGCCCCGCCTGGGTAAAGCCTGGAGGGGCGGGACTGGAAGTGACCCTGGGGGCGCTGGACGCGGGATGTCGCAGTGCGCAGATGCGTCCCGTTGCGCCATGGCGACGGCCAGTGAGGAGTGCGCCTGCGCCTGGCGCTGTGACCTGGAAGTGCACCCGCAGGCGCATCTGCAGCTGTGCTGGTGCTCAGGTAGGAGTCAGCGTCGTGTCCGCTCCTGCCCAGCGCTGGCACAAGCCTTGAGGAGCCATCCTCGACGCTGGTGGCCCACCCTGAGAAGACACAGTGAGTGCCCCCCCAGGTTCAGGCCGGGTTCAGATGAGGCTGCAGTCTGAGGCGGCCGCATCAGTTATCTTGGGCTTCTGGAAATTTCTAGGTGCAGTCTTTTGCTTCGGCCCCTTCTGGAAGACTACACCTCAAGACTGCGTTCATGTTCCAGAGACACAGAAACGGCCTTCCTGCGGAGAGTTTGGTGTGGTGGCCTTCCTGTCACTGGGTAGGCGGGGCCCAGGGTGCAGAGCGGGGGTGGGGTGTGTGTGTGAAGGGTAGCTGGGATAGAAGGTGGAGGAGAGGGTGTAAGGGGGAGGTGGGAGGAGGGAGCGAGGGGGAAGGATGAAAAAGTGGCGTGCAGGTGTGGAGGCGAGGAAGGTAGGGGCAGAAACCCTCGTGGGGCAGAGGCAAGGGAGGGGGAGAGTGACAGGCATCCCGGTGAGTGTGTGGTTGAGCGTGGGGTGGGGAGAGGAAGAACTTTTCCCACGGCCCCGGTTTTCTGCCCCTGGTGGGAAGTAGCCTTGGCCGCATCCGTGAGAAGAGGCCTTGATCACGGCCTTTCTTCTCCGGGTTGTTCGGCAGTGTAAGGTGTGTGTGCGCAGGAAAACGGGCATGGGGCGCTCGAATTAATTTGCACCTAATCCGGTGACTTTCCACAGACTGCACACAGGGAGGAGAAAGCAGAAGCTTAGAGAAACCCCAAGAATCCCTCTTTGCTCTGTTCCAGCCTGCCCCAAGATTCTGACACCTCATAGTAAGTACGCGACTTTTTTCTATTTAAAGACTGGTTTGAAGGGCAGAGTTATAGATGAGGCGGTGAGGGAGAGATCTTCAGTGTGTGGGCTCACCCCGCCCAGGTGCCAGGTGGCTACAATGGCCGGTGCTTGACCAGGCCGGAGCCCAAGCCAGGTACTGTATCCAGTACTCCGGTGTGGGTTCGGGGGCCCAAGTCCTTGGGCCACTTCCTCTGCTTTCCTAGGCGTTTGAGGAGACAGCGGGATCACAAGTGGGAAAAGCCTGGGTGGGGCGGCGGTCGGAGCCATGGCATAGCGGGTGAAGCCGCCGCCTGCAGTACCAGCATTCCATATGTGTGTTGGTTCGAGTCCCAGCAGCTCCACTTCCGTTCCAGCTCTCTACTGTGGCCAGGCAAAGCAGTTGAAGAGGGCCCAAGTCCTTGGGCCCCTGGACCTGTGTGGGAGTCCTGGAGGAAGCTCCTGGCTCCTGGTTTCATATCCACTCAGCTCTTTCTGTGGATGGTTGGCCGTGGTGGCCTTCCTGTCACTGGGTGGGTGGGGCCCGAGGTGCAGAGAGCGGGGAGGGTGTGTGTGTTTGAGGGGTAGTTGGGATAGAAAGTGGAGGAGGGAGGGGCTCAAGGGGGACGCGG
Source organism: Oryctolagus cuniculus (assembly GCF_051225735.1). Lineage (NCBI taxonomy): Eukaryota > Metazoa > Chordata > Mammalia > Lagomorpha > Leporidae > Oryctolagus > Oryctolagus cuniculus. The sequence goes on along the minus strand of NC_142878.1, from coordinate 96,684,844 downwards.
GAGGAGAGAGGAAGGGAGGAGAATGAAAAGGTGATGTGTAGGTGTGGAGGTGAGGAAGGGAGGGGCAGAAACCCGCGTGGAGGAGAGGAAAGGGAGGTGGAGAGTGACAGGAGTCCTGGTGGGTGTGGGTGGTGGCAGGGTTTGGGAGAGGAAGAACTTTTCCCATGGCCTCGGTTGCGTCTTGGGTGTTTTCTGTCCCTGGCCAGCAGTAGCCTTGGTCGCGTCCTTGAGAAGAGGACCTTGACTCACGGCCTCTCTTCTCCAGGTTGTTCGGAAGTGTAAGGTGTGTGTGCAGGAAAACGGGCATGGGGCGCTCGAATTAATTTGCACAGAATCTGGTGAATTTTCACAGACTGCACACAGACAGCTTGATCACAAGTGGGAACAGCCTGGGTTGTTGGGGGTTTGGGGGTGTGGGGCGGGCAGAGCCATGGCATAGTCAGTGAAGCCACTGCCAGCTGTACCAGCATCCCGTATGGGTGTCTTCCTTTTCTGTGATACTTTTCTCTCCTTCCCCTGACAGAGGTAAGTATCCAGAGCTTTTGGATGTATTTCATTACAGAAATATTTCTGTTACACACTCTTTATATATGTAAAGTACTTACCCATTTAATCACCATTTATTTGCTGTGTACCTATTTCATGCAAGACTGTGAGCTTGTCCAGGGCAGGACTTTATCTCTCTGCTTTCATTCCTGTAGTCCCTGGTCACAGTTGGTATTTGATATATGCAGAACTAACAGTGCCCTCACTGCTGCGTCTTGGGACAGGAAGTGATGGTTAATGAAGGCTCTGGTCACAAGAATAAAGGTCGGAGGGACAAGAAAGGATGTTTAACAGAATCAGCATTAATGAAGCACTTTCAGTTGTCAGGCTTCTTAAGGTACCGTTGTCTCATTTCTAAATAACAACACAAGGAGGGGAAGCAAGAGGTTTTTTTGTTTGTTTGTTTTTGTTTTTTTGAATTATACCACATTGTCCTGTCTAATTCTCTTCAAAGGTCTGTGAGGGAGGCACTTCTGATAGCCTTTTAAATATTAGTTAAAGGAAGTGGGAACCTGCCCTAGGCCATATATCAAGATCAGTGAAGTTCCAGTTTAAATCCTGCTTTGCTTGCCCCAGAGCTGTGTCCCTCCTGGGGTTGGAACCTCAGCTTCCATCGGTTCCAGAGTTGGGGTATCAGAGAGGTGGTAGCCAGAGAAAACCAGTGGTCCTAGTCTTTGGGCTTGTCTGTGTGTGGAGCATAAATAACTACAGGGACTTGAGCTGTGTCACTAAGGACCCTTCTTGCTAATGCTGTGGCCTCATGCTGTGATTTGTTAACATAGGTCTTGTGTCCTGGTTCACACCAGTGGGGAGTCTTGAGCTGTTGGCGGGGGGCGGGGGGGTCTGAGGAGGGTACCTTGCCACCCTGGGACTGGAACTGACTTTTAAGAGGGACCTTGAGGTATGAAAGGAGATTTGCTGGTAGGGTTAGGACCAGAGGGTTTGAGGAGTCCTCAAGGTCCCTGGTGATTAGTCTTTTTAAAATTTATTTATTATTTATTTCAAAGGAAGAAAGAAATATTTCATGCGTTAGTTTACTTCCCTAATGCCCTCAACAGCTGGAAAGGTATGTGAAGCCAGGGTCTGGGAACTCAATCCAAGTCTCCCATGTGAGTGGCAGGGATGTAAGTACTTGAGCCATCACCTGCTGCCTCCCAGGTTGGAATAGTAGGAAGCTGGATTCAGGACTTCAGCCAGGACTTGATCCTGGGCACTCTAACATGAGCTGTGGGGATTACAGTAGAGGCTTAGTCGCTATACCAAAAGCCCATCCCTGATTAGTCTTCAGTTCCCTCCTTCAAAGTGTGGCTGGCTACTTGGGAGGGGTTTACCTCACCACTGCTAACTGGGCCTGCTGCACAATTTTGTGAGGACCTTGTTCCAAAGGCAGGGGTAAAGGGCCACTAAAGATACTAAAACATAAAGCTCTTTCCTTTCTTCCACCTACCTCCTTGGCTCAGACTCATGCTCTTTTGACTGGCTTACAAAACACAAGTTCAAAGACAGAGTTTTGAGGATTTTTAAGACACCACCAGCAGAGGTTTAAACCCAGTGCAGGCCCTTCAGAGAGCGAGCCGTGTGACTGTTTCTGTGTGACCATGTAGGCTGCACGCCCATGAGGTTGGCCCTGGCTGCTGAATATAACCCATTGGCTTTAACCAGTCCAGGTCTAATCCTGTGACACTCCAGGGCACCTGGGCAGACTTATGTCTTATTAAATCAGCTCCCTGAGGATTGTGTGGACTAGTTAGTCATACTGTCTCGTGATCACGCTCCTCGATTTTCTTAGAGACCTCTTGTCTTGTCTAGCTAGGACTGGTATCTTTTTCTAGAGTAAGGCTCCTCACCCCTGACCTAGAGCACTGAGAGGAACTGGAATGCTGCTGTGTGGCAGAGACCTCCTGCAAGTTCTCTGAGCAGTACTGGGTCCCCACAGCTCCGCTTAGTGTTTCTATGGTACCACACTTTGAGAACTGTGCTCGCAAATGACTCATGGGACAGTCTGTCCCTGCTCTATTCCTGCTCTGAGCCTGGCAATCAAGGTCCAGACAAGGCCCCTGATAGAAATGTTGCATCCAAGCAGCCCCCTTATAACTAAGGTCACCTCAAGATCCCCACAAATGGATCTTGGACCAGAGGTCAGGACTTTATGTGCAACTTGAACACTTCCTGCCTTGGGAAGTTCACTGCCCCCACCCCAGGACATGTTCTGAGCTGCTTGGTCCTAGGTGTAGAGGCTCTGGCCTCTGGAAATGTACTGAGTTGACTTCTGAGTTTCCAGATGCCAGAAAACATGTAACGGAGTTCCTCGGATCTGTGTGACCACTTGGATATCCAACTGTGATTGCAGACACCCATGGTGAAGACTTTTGAGTGCCGCCTCATGGTGGAGCTGAGTGCTTCCTGCTGGGACTGTGGGATCTTCCTGGGATGCCAGGGTGGCACAGCAAGCCATGGTGCTCTGGAGGCTGTCACTGAATCTGTGTGTAGCTTAGAAGGTAAAACTGTGTCTTTCCAGTAGTATGGAGCAGAGCCTCAGGACGAGGAGATGGTCCTATCAGAACTTGATGCTGGGGCTGGCGCTGTGGCACAGCAGGATAAAGTGTTGGCCTGCAGTACTGGCATCCCATATGGGTGCTGGTTCATGTCCCGGCTGCTCCACTTCTGAGCCAGCTCTCTGCTAAGCCCTGGGAAAGCAGTAGAAGATGACCTGAGTCTTTGGGGTCCTGCACCCGTGTGGGAGACCTAGAAGAAAATTCTGGCTCCTGGCTTTGGATCAGCTCAACACTGGCCATTGGCAGTCATTTGGGGAGTGAACAAGCTGTTGGAAGACCTCTCTGTCTCTGTCTGTCTCTGTCTCTCTAACTCTTTCAAATAAGTAAAATAAATCTTTTTTAAAAAAGAACTTAATGCTAATGTGTGCATTTGTTCTAACTTGGAAAGGAAATCTCATTCCTCTGCTTCAAGTCACCTTGCAATTCAGGAAGGGCAGCATTTTTTTTGCGTTAGGCTTCTTGCTTCTTCTCTGCTGGCTTCTCCCTTGTAAATTATCATGTAGCATCATCCTTTGCTCTGGTAGGATTCATTTTTAAAACTTTTTTTAAGTTTTTCTCTTTCTTTTTCTCTTCTTCATCAGAATAGTTCAGAAAGTTAATGGGAAATGGAATCAAAAGATACCTTTATTTTAGTGTAAAATTTTTTAAGCCCATGCATATTTTTTGTAATACGTATTTTTATATAATGTTTGAAGATCCCTCATGTATCATAACAAGTCTTTACAAATTTTGGTCATTGTCTTGGTCCTTTAGTTATTAGGAATAAATTATTTTGTTAGGTTGAAATTAGCCTATTTGAATTAGTGCCGGATCTCATTTGCTGTGACATAAAGAATTGCTTTATGGATAATGAAAGCACCTTAATGATGTGGTCTAAAGGAGAAAACAATATTACTGAAGCTATTAACACCAGGGGACTTCTCCCTGACCTCTTAACAGTGCCCTGCAAACTGTACATTATTGCACTTTTGAGGATCCAGGGGCTGAAGTCTGGCCTGAAGGTATTTTAGAGAATGCTCCACGTGGGAAAGTCATAAGAAAAACAGAGGAATATAAGTAGCAGTTAATGAGAAGGCAGAAGAGACTTCTAGAATTGAAGTGACCACAAGGTTTGCTGGGATTTTTTGAGCAGCACAGCACTAGGTTGTCTGTGTTGGGCACCAGATACAATCACTACAGCCTTGTGAAGTTAGAAACTATGCCGTTCTGCAGAATTCAGTTTGAGACTCACTAATAGGACTCAGCCTACAAGGAATGCAGATGAGACAGAGCATCTCTGACCTTAACAGAGGCAGTGTGATTGGTCATTCTTTACTTTCCCTTTATATTGCTATAGCAACTTTAAAATGCCTTTTGTTTAAAAACCTGAGGAAATGTATGTGAAAAGTCATTTTGGCAATCTTTGGTCATCAGTAAATTCACCATCTTACGTGTGTTATAACTTACTGAACCCGTGGTACTAGGAACTTGATAGAAGTTTGCAGCATTAGACTACAATTTTCTGCTTGCTCAAAACTGAGGGAGTTGGAGCTTACCCAGCATAATTAGAAATGTACCCTCTATTTGAAGCCTTGGCAAGAACAATAATTTAGTATCGTGGCTGTGTGGCACTGGTAGAATGTGTTGTTCAGTCCTGAGTTTGGGCACCTTGTTTGTTTATGACAGAAAACAGCTTTCAGAAACTTCCTGGTGGATAAAATACCCTTTTCACAATCTGGTGGTTTCATTGCTTTTTTCCTAAAGGTTTAATTTTCCCTTCGAGTGCAGGCATGTTCATTTTATCAAAGCTGGCATTTTCTCTTCTTTAAAAATTAAAGTCTTGAGTATTCTGAAGAAAATTTCGCAACCATTAGGGTATATAAGTGCGTGTCGTGTGAGCATAATTACAAGGATGAAATGCTTTGCTTTTGAGTAGTAGTGGACCAACACTTGGTGTGCTAAGCAACATAGTTTTTATTCTATTTTGTGGTTCAAAGGCTGCTTACTACTGCTCCTGATCTTAGATTATCTTAGTCCTTTTTGTCAAATGGATTTAGAGCGCACAGCACCTTTTTATCCACCTTCTCTCTGAAAAGCAGTGGGAGATAGAGCAACTTTTTTAAAGATTTATTTATTTATTTGCGAGGTAGAGTTACAGAGAGAGAGGTTTTCCGTCCAATGGTTCACTCCCCAAATGGTTGCAATGGCCAGAGGCGAACCGATTCAAAAGCTGGAGCCAGGAGCTTCTTTGAGGTCCCCTACATGGTTTCAGGGGCCCAAGAAGTGAGGCTATCTTCTGCTGCTTTTCCAGGCTATAAGCAGAAAGCTAGATTGGAAGAGTAGCATCGGGGGCACGAACCGCACCCATGAGGGATGCTGGCGCTGCCGGAGGGATGCTTTACCTACTTTACCACGGCGTTGGCCCACAGAGCAAATTTTTAAGCCAAGAGCCAGGAGCCCAAGAGCTGGGCCATCCTCCGCTGCTTTCCCAGGCACATTAGCAGGGAGCTGGATTGGAATCCGAGTACCAGAACTTCTGATGCAGCTATCTGCTAATGTGCCTGGGAAAACAGCGAAAGATGACCCAAATGCTTAGGTTCCTGCCACTCACATGGGAGACTGATTGAGTTCCAGGCTCCTAGCTTTGACCTGCCCATCCCTGGCCATAGTGGTCATTCGGGGAGTGGACCAGCATATGGAAGGTTCTTCTCTGTCTCTCTGTCTTTCTCTAACTCTGACTCTGATTCTACTTTTCAAATAAATAAATCTTTTTAAAAAATCAGCTGTATTCACAATAGCATTAAAACATACTTTAAAACAATTTTTTAAATAAAGCGCACAAGAGTAGTATTGAAAACAACAAAATGTTTTTTGAAAAAATGAGAGATCTAAATCCATGGAAAGATGTGACATGTTTATAGATCAGAAGGTTTCATATTGTTAAAACTGTATTAAGCCCCACATTAATCTACAGATTAAGCACACTTTATCAAAGATCTTGCTGGATTTTTGTTGTTGTTGTCATTGTAGATTTTCACAAGCTGATCCTAAAATCACACAGTAGTATTAGGGAGCCAGAGTTACCAAACTACAATGAAAAAGAAGGTCAGAATGGGAGGACTGACACTTAGCAATTTTAATGATACTCCAGAACTACAGTGATGGAGACAACAGGCGTTAGCATAAAGGTCTACACATCAGTGGAATAGAATTGAGAGTCCAGAAATGTACTTTCACAGTCAACAGATTTTCAACAAGTGTACTAGGACTGTGAAATCAGGAAATAAAAGACATGTTAATGTTTTTTTGTTTGAGCAACTATATATTCAAAGAATGTTTAGACCTCTGCCTCGCACCAAGCACAAAAATTAACTCAAATCACATTATAGCTAGAGCTATAAACTCTTAGAGGCAAGTAGCAAAGTAAGTTTTCCTGATCCTTGGTTAGGTAATGGTTTCTTAGATATTACATTAAAAACATAGTCAACAAAGAAATTAAAAAAAAAAAAAACTCAAGCTTTGCTTATGGGAATTAAGTACAAGTACTTTGGAAAACAGTTTGGTAGTTCCTTTAAATATTAAAGATACAGTTACCATATGTCCCAAGAAATATGAAAGCATTGCTATGTAAAAGCTGGTACACAGATGTTTCTAGCAGTATTATTCATCAAAAAGTACAAGTAACCCAAATGTCTATTGATGAATGGATAAATAAAATATGATATATCCATATACTTGAATACTGCTTGGCAACAAAAGTGGACAAAATACTTATACATGCTATCACATGGGAGAATGTTGAACACATTATGCCAATTAAAAGAGGCCAGACACAAAAATCATGTATTGTATGATTCCTTGTATAAGAAAAATTCTTCAAATTTATATGAAGAGAAAGTAGATGAATAGTTGCATAGGACTGGAGCTGGGGTTGGAAATGGGGATTAACTGGTAATGGATATGAAGTTTTTCTTTGGGTTGGTGTAATTTTCTAAAATTGTGTTAGTGACAGCTTTTGAATTTGACAGTCTGTTGATTTGAACACTTCAGTGGGTAAATGTCATGGTATGTGACAACTTAATGGAACTGTTTTTATTTTTATTTTTTTTTTTTTAACGATTTATTTGTTTATTCGAAAGTCAGAGTTACACAGAGAGAGGAGAGGCAGAGAGAGAGAGAGAGGTCTTCCATCCGATGGTTCACTCCCCAGATGGCCACAACGGCCGGAGCTGTGCCGATCCGAAGCCAGGTGCCAGGAGCCTCCTCCAGGTCCCCCACACAGGTGCAGGGGCCCAAGGACTCGGGCCATCCTCTACTGCCCTCCCAGGACACAGCAGAGAGCTGAATGGTAAGAGGAGCAGCCGGGACTAGAACCGGCACCCGTATGGGATGCCGGCACTTCAGGCCAGGGCGTTAACCTGCTGAGCCACAGCACTGGCCCCGAGATACACATTTCAAGCCTTGTGTCTCGTGTAGAGCAGATTTCTATGGAACTGTTTTTAAAACCAAGGTATTTCATAGTGGTCAGTAAAATGACAGAAAGCAAGAGTTTTTGAATTGAGCTTTGTATTTCATAGAGATATCTTCAGGGCTGCCTTGGGTATTCAGGGGCCTCCTTTGAACTTCTATATAGATTCCAGTTCCAGATAGGATTTTGATTGGGAAGTGGATTGTACTGCCTTTAAAAAATAAAATGGGAGGCCGACGCCACGGCTCAATAGGCTAATCGGTCCTTCTGTGGCGTCGGCACCCGGGTTCTAGTCCCGATCGGGGCGCTGGATTCTGTCCTGGTTGCCCCTCTTCCAGTCCAGCTCTCTGCTGTGGCCTGGGAAGGCAGTGGAGGATGGCCCAAGTGCTTGGGCCCTGCACCCGCATGGGAGACCAGGAGGAAGCACCTGGCTCCTGGCTTCAGATCAGCGCAGCGTGCCAGCCATAGCAGCCACTTCGGGGGTGAACCAATGGAAAAGGAAGACCTTTCTCTCTCTCTCTCTCTGTCTAACTCTGCCTGTCAAAAAAATAAATAAATAAAATTGAAGCAGTTACTTAACATTCATCTGTTCTCAAGGATTAGTCTTAGCAAAAAACATTTTTTAAAAAAGATCGGTTTATTCATTCATTTAATTTATTTCTATGTGCCTTGTATTTTTCTAGGCATTAGGAGTTACAGTAATAAACATAGAATAAAATTTTACAAGAAAAGTTTTTTTCTCATGCAACGTTTGTTGTGATGGGACACACAATCAGTGAACAACCAAAATAAATAAAATTTCAAGCAATGATAAAGCCCATTTTTGTCTTTATACATGGTAAGTCCATGTAACTATTAAAATAATTTTCCTTTAAAAATGTAGGTTGTATGTACCTGATCACAATGAAGTAGAAATTATTTTTCTTTTGCATTTTGAGTTTTTCGTATAATCTGCTATATCGTTTTCACTTATTAACCACATCTTTTTAATTTTTTGCTGGTTGCTCTAGAGTTTACAATTTTTATCTGTAATTTACTGTTATGTAGCTTTTAAATCTTTTTGTAAAAGATGCTTTAAGCAGTGTATATTCATTTCAGTCTTTCTCCTCATTCTATTACTGTCTTATGTTTTATAGTTATATGGATATAGTAATCTCTACATTTTTTAAAAAGGCTTATTTATTTATTTGCAAGACAGAGCTACAGAGAGGCAGAGGCAGAGAGAGAGAGGTCTTCCATCAGCTGGTTCACTCCCCAAATGGCTGCAGTGGCTGGAGCTGTGCTGATCCGAAGCCAGGAGCCAGGAGCTTCTTCTGGGTCTCCCACGTGGGTGCAGAGGCCCACAGACTTGGGCCATCCTCTACTGCTTTCCCATGCCATAGCAGAGAGCTGGATCAGAAGTGGAACAGCTGGGATTTGAACCAGCACACATATGAGATGCTGGCACTGCAGACTGGGGTCTTAACCTGCTATGCTACAGCACTGTCCCAATCTCTACATTTTTAATTTTGCTTTTAGCTTTCAGTTATCTTTTAAAAAGCTTAAAAGCACAAATCCAGTTAAATTTATATATTTTCCTAAATTCACGATGTACAGTGCTCTTTAATCTTTTTCACCATGTTTTCACCTGATAACATTTTCCATTTTTCTCTTTCTAGCTTTTTTCTTTGTGAAGTTGAAGTCTTCTGAACACAAACTCTCTTTTGTTTGGTTTTAAAAAGTTTGGTTCCATTTTGAATGACTTTTTCATTGCATGTAGACTACCAGAAAAACAGTTTAGTTTTTATTCTGAATGTGAAGATGTTCTTCCACCAGCTTCTGGTTTGTATTCTTTCTCATGAAAAGTTAACAGTAACTCTTGTGTCTTCCCTGTGTATATTTTTTTCTTCCCCCTGGCTCCTACCCACTGCTCTGTAAGAATTTCTATTTATCACTGGTTTTCAGGTATTTCATTATTGTGTGTCTTTTTTAAAAATTCTGTTTGAAATTTGTTGATTTTCTCTCTACCCACCCTCCCTCATTTATATTCGAGTTGTTATTTTTTAAGTAATTTGGCAAATTTTAAATAGTGTATCTTCAATACCTCCTTCTGTGCCTTTGATGACTTGTGTGTTGTGTTGCTTGTTGTTGGCCTTGTTTACTGAGACTGTTTCAGCTCCTCCCCACCAACTGCAGCCATGGTTCAGTTGGTATCGTTTCTATTCCCCTGACTTCAAACTCACCAATCTTTTATTTCATTTCAGGTGCTTTTAACTCTAGGTGTTTGTTCTATTTTGTATGTTTTCATGTAGATCCACTGTCCTTGAGGCTCTTCAAATCCTCTAATGTCTATCTGTGCGCATAGTTAATATGTGAAAGTTCACTGGAAGCCCTGAGTATTCCATTTTCTCTTTGATTGCTGCATCTCTTTACATGGTTTGCTTTTTCTCCTGGTTGAGCATGCATTTTCCTTTAAAAAGTATATTCTTGCAGCAAACTACATTACACATCAACCTGCAATGATCAAGCCTGGCTTTGAGGTTTTTTGTTCTTGTGTTGTGAATAGTCGTCTTCCTTGCTGGGTTTATTTAACTCTAATGCCAGCATGTGGGCTTCCATGGTTTCTGCTGAATGCACAGGCATGGACTGAACTGTCCATGGGGCTCTGATGCCTTCCAGCCCTGTGTGCTCTAGCAGTTGCTCATGCAGTGTCATGGCAGTCATATACAGCTTGGCATTTAGAGTCCAGGGGGTGCATATGCAGATTTCTGAACTTCAGCCTTAAAACCCTTTCCTTTTTGCGTTTTTCGTGCAAATTCCCCTGACTTCTCCTCATCTGACAAAATTATGTAGCCTGTCTTCCATGGTATGCTTGGTGCTTAGGGATGCCAGTGTAGTGACAGAAAACACTTGTTTCTCCTGTTTTCTTTTGTTTTTCCATTGTTTACTGCAGGAAGGCTGGTCTAGTGCTAGTTACTCCACACTGACTGGCCACGCCTTCTTTGTTGCGATTGTTTGTTGTTTCCTTTGTTAATGCAATGACTTCCCCCTGCCATACCATATTCCCATATCTCTCCCTACCTTGTCATATTTCCATATCTAGAACAAATTCTGATGCATAGTAAGTACTTAGTAAGTGCTGGCTGAATACGTTAGCCTGCAGTTAATCTTTGTTCAGTCACTCCTTCGCTGTCTCCAGTGTGCATTTCAGTGTGCCTTAATCTCCCCTAGTCTTAAACAGCCACCTCTAGACCTGCTGATGCTTAATCTTCACCCTGCTTCAGTCTTGACTTCACCCAGCAGCAGCTCCCTTGCATTTGTCCTCACCAGCCTTACTTAAGGGTCACTGTTGCTGCGATCAATGAACCTGTCTCAGCCCTAATCCCCCTTGATTCCTAATGGCATTGGACACTCTTGACGCTCGTGGAAATCTCTCTACCCTTGACTTTCTTGATGCAATAGGTTTCTACTTCCTTTCTTTCAGGGTGTCCCCTACTCATCTGGCTTCTTTTTCTCTTACCAGGCACTCTTGGGGTACTGTCTATGGTCTTTGTCTAATTCCTCACATTGTTATGTAGCACTCTCAGATGCGTCCATCACATAAATTGCCATCTGGAAGCTGGTGTTTTTAAAATGCATATTTTCATGGCCACACACTCTTAGCAGTTTCAGATTGAGGTAGAGGTCTGGCTGTTGACTTCCTTGTCCCTCAGGCTCGCAATCTCAGTGTGCTCCGTATTGAAATAACCATTGCTCTTACCCCTCTGACATTCTCGTTTCTCGAGATTGCAGCTTACTTAGCTCTCTCTGATTCTGACGGTCTTCTCCTGATTCTTCAGCACATTCTGTGCTTTATCTTTCTTAACACCTAGAGTCTTGGTTTTGAAAGAGCCTTGGAATGCACTGGCAGGGCCCCACGTCTGTTTCCCTCACTGAAGGAAGTTCTTTTTAAAATTTGTACTTGAGAAGCAGAGAGGGACACGAAGCGAACACGCTCCCATTCACTGGTTCCCTCCCCAAATGCTTGCAAGAGCCAGTTGTGAAGCTGGGAGCTGAGAACTGTACCCGGGTCTCCTGTGTGAGGAGCAGGCACCTATCACTTGAGCCAAACTGTTGCCTTCTCGGGAAGTCACTAGTGTTGGCAGAAAGCTGGAGTGGCGCATCCAGCACATGGGACACAGGCATCCCAACCAGCACCCTACCTGCTAGGCTGCATGTCAGACTTGAATTTCTTTGATGGCAGGAATAGTTGTTCTCAGTAAGTGCTTAGCATATATTTATGGATGGGCACAGGAAGTGAATACTTCTTTCATTGAATGTGAGATGTAGTTTATTCTTCTGCTTTTGAGCAATACATACATGTACTGCGTTTTAGTAATTTCTGGGAATAGCTGCGGTACTGAATGCAGGTCATGGCAGCCCGGAAGCAGTAACAAACTCGATGTTTCACGGCAACCTCAGGAATGAGGTGTGTCTGTGCCTGTGGGCTGTAGATGCATTCACCCCTCTGCCTTAAAAAGTAACCAGGATTTAGGAGCACAGTTTCAGACAGTGGTGTTTGCAGATTGACTTGAACCCCAGGATACAGGTAGCGTAAATGCAGGAGAGTGTTTGGGCTTTTTGTGTTGTTTTTCTCATATTAATGATGAGTGTCTGGGCTAACCCTGGAGCCAGAGCTCCTTGGTTTTAAATTCCAGTTCTGCCAAGTTTTACCTTTCTATGTTTCAATTCCCTTGCCTGTGAATTGGGGGTAGTGATAAAACACGCCTTCTGAGAGGGAATGTTTCAAAGCACTGAAAGTGGGACTGGTACACAATAATGGTTGTTTAGGGGGTTGGGGAATACTTAAACCACGCTGAGGCTTTTTTGACACCTCCGTCTTACAGACTCAAAGCTGAGATGTGAACAGCTGGGTGTTCTTCAGGGCCTCTCAAGTAACAACAGTGGTCTCTTGGTCTCACCCATGCCCAACTGCTTGCTCTCTGACCACCAGTTCTCCCTAACATCACAGGGCAGACCCCACTTTGGGGCTTTCCTGCCGTGGGTCCTTGGGAGGACTTCTGTAAGAAAAGCAACATGACAGGAAGAGAGAGCCCTCTAGACACATAGAAAATGAATGGTTGGAATCTACATTTTAGAGAAGAGAATGTTTAGAATTCAATTCAGGCTGCACATCACCTGGTGGGCTTTAAAAATTATAGATGACGGCCGGCGCCGTGGCTCAATAGGCTAATCCTCCACCTAGCGGCGCCGGCACACCGGGTTCTAGTCCCGGTCGGGGCACCGGATTCTGTCCCGGTTGCCCCTCTTCCAGGCCAGCTCTCTGCTATGGCCCAGGAGTGCAGTGGAGGATGGCCCAAGTGCTTGGGCCCCTGCACCCGCATGGGAGACCAGGAGAAGCACCTGGCTCCTGGCTTCAGATCGGCGCCGTGCGCTGGCCGCAGCGGCCATTGGGGGGTGAACCAACCGCAAAAGGAAGACCTTTCTCTCTGTCTCTCTCTCTCGCTGTCCACTCTGCCTGTCAAAAATAATAAAATAAAAAATTTTAGATGTCTGGGTCTTACCTCAGACTAATTAAATCAGAATCCCTGTTGGTTAAGGGTCAGGTACTTAGCAAAGCTCTCTGGTGGTTCAAACATATCTGTGGTAGACAACCATGGACATAGAGCTGGAATTGGGCTCATTTATTATCTTGTTCCTCCAGATTTTCTTAAGGGATTGCCTTATCCAGAGTAGATCTCATAGTGTTTTCCATGTGCTTGGACCAGAGGATTTTTTTGCTCTGTAGCTTTGCAAACCACTGTTTGCTGGCAAGGGATGAACACTATGCAAGGTGAGGCAGGAGCCAGCATGTCTCAAAGAGTTTAAAATTTTATAGAAAAGCATATCCGAATATTCATTATGGTTGGTTTGAACAGAAATTCTGCCACAGTAGATACTACCAATAGTATCTTGACTTCTTGAATTTTTATTTTATCTGTTTTCACTACCCACTATTTAGTTGTTAATGTCATATTTACTATTGTTAATGTCATATTTACTATTGTTAATGTCATATTTACTATTGATATTCTGATTTTTAATGCATATGCATAGTGAATGGAAGAGGAATTGAAGGGTATGGAGAGTTTGGTTTTGGAGAAGGAATGTCTTTCTATTTTTTTCAGACATCCTTTTTAGCTATACCAGGGCATGTTATTCTTAACAAGGAAGGTAGATTTCTGGTATCTAATCATCATAATCACTTGTAGCAGTACAGCCATTAAGTGTCACTCGTCTTGAGAGAGAAGCATAACACTTAATTTTAGGCAGAGTTACCGTAATGTGCTTCTGTGTTAGTTTTGTGATCTATGAATGGGCCTTTTGTAAAAATTCATTCAACACATGTTCATGGATCTTGTTCATTGTGCCAGTTAAATTCTAAATGCTTGGGAAACATCAGTGAGCCAAACAAATTCCTGTTCTCATTGAGCTTTTACTTAGTGGCAGGGCATGGGGGCAGAGAATAAATACTAAACAGTTTGTTGTCTGGTGCTAAATGCACTGGGACAACAACAGGAGCAAGCGCAGGGGTGGGGTTGCATGAGCTGCAGTTTAACCTGGGTGACCCAGAGATGCCTCTTAGAGGTGCTGCTGTTTCAGGATGAGTAGGGATGGGGGAGCTTCACCTTGGCCTAGAGTGGAGCCAAAGGAAAGCTGCATAGATGACAGGAACTGTGCCTTGGATCCTTTCATGAGGATCTCCTTTTTACTTGAGTAAGAAGGGTACCTTCAGAACAGGAACTGGAAAGATGACTGACTGCTCCACTGGTGCGTGTGGGAATTCAGGATGGAAGTAGGGGACTAGGACAGGAGATGGAATTAAATTAGGGGTCAGCACAGGGGTGTTGATGGTGCAGGAGATGGGATTAAATTAGGGGTCAGCACAGGGGTGTTGATGGTGAAAGCAGAGGAACAGTGAGTGGCTATGCAGTAACCCAGAAAGAGAAGGGGACAGTGCCAAAGGCTGGTTTGGTAGGGATGTATTTGGTGACCCAGCTGGCAGCATTGTGCAGTAAACTTGGGGTCTGAAGAGTAGTCCCAGGTACCTCCAAGCTGTGGCCATTAGTTCAGGTCATGTGGAATTTTACTTCTTTCTTGATGAGCAGTTACAACATAATTTGGTAGCTTTTGAAAACTATCCTATATTTAGATCATTCTTTATTTTTAAATGCTTAGTGACAATATCTATAGCTATTTACATTTTCTTAAGATTTCAAGGGTAAGGATTTTAAATAAAGCTCTAGTTCAAAAATAGCCTCAATTTTTTGAAGCTTTAATTATTTAAAGCTCAATAAGTAGATCATTTAGGCCATTTTCCTTACTTTAGTACTGTACATAAAGTATTCCTATTTAATGAACATTTAACTTACTGGTAAAATTTGCTAATCAAATTGTCAGACTCTGTTAAATGGCTTGTCAAAATGTTTTTTTTTTTTTTAGCAGTTATTCCTGTCTATGTAATGCTGTGGATTCCTCTAACTCATTTTTCCTGATAATTTTATTAAGTGACTGTATTCAGCAAGCAGTTATTAAAAAACTTTATTATAAAAATAAACTCATTGTAGAAAATTAGTAAAGCATTAGAAGCTTTGTATGGTAAAAAATAAAAATAAGCCCAGCCACAATTTTACCTCTTTTTAAAATAGACTTTTTAATTTATGTTTATATTTTATTGTTTGAGAGCCAGAGGGACCACATGAGACAGACAGGGCTCCTGTCCTCTGCTTCTTTCTCCATGTGCCCAGAACAGCCATGGCAAGATCGGAACCGGGAGCCAGGAACTGAATCCAGGTCTTCGATGTGAGTTGCAGTGATGAAACCCAATCTGGGTGTACATTAGCAGAAAGCTGGAATCTGGAATCTGGACTGCAGCTAGGGCTTAACCCAGGTTGTGGGATGTGGATTTTGTAGCTATTAGGCCAAATGCTTCCCCTAGGCTTTACTTTATAGAGCATTTTTTTGGTTCCCAGCAAAATTGTGGGGAAGGTACAATGAATTCTCATCTACCCTGTACTCCTGCACACACATAACCTACCATGTTATCAGTATCCCCCACACATGGAGTGGACCTGCATCAACGTATCATTACCATGGAAAGTCCATAGTGCACATTAGAATTCACTATTGCTGTTGTACTTTCTGTTGGTTTGGACAAACTTCAGGAGCACTTATCTACTGTGACAGTAGTTTCTTGTCTTAAAAATCCTCCATATTCTGCTTATTCATCCCTTCTGCCCTCCAATGCCTGGCAACCACCAATCTCTTAACTCTGATTTTTTTCCCTAGACTTATATAATTGGAGTCACACAGTGGGTAAACTTTTTACACTACCTTCTTTCACTTTGTACTATGCATTTAAGTTCCTCAATGTGTTTTCATGACTTGATAATCCAGTATTTTTTGTGCCAAATAGGATTCCTTTGGCTGAATGTACCAAAGTTTCACCTACTGCAGGACCTCTTGGTTGCTTCCAAGATTTGGCGATTAGGAATAAGGCTGCCATAAACATTTGTGGACAGCTTTCTGTATGGGCCTGTTTGCACCTCCTTTGTGTAATCATCAAGGAATTTGATTGCTGGGTGGAAGTGTATGAGGTGGTTTAGCTTTCAAGAAACCACAAAACCTCCTTCTAAAGTGGCTGCACATTTCTCATTCCTGCGAGCAATACGTGAGCCTTTGAGTTGCTTCACTTCCTCCCTAGCACTTGGTGAGGTCAGAGTTCTGGATCTTTCCTGTTCAAATAGTTGTGTAGTGAGTGATATGTTGTTTTAAACCTCACTGATGACAAATGATTTATAACATCTTTATAATATGTTATATATCTTTATAATATATATAATATATCTTTATAATATAATATATGCTTATTTTTCTATCTATAGACTTAAAGTGTCTGTTAAATCTTTGACCTGTTTTGCAGTTAATTAAGGTTCCAGCAAAATTAGTTAATTGTTTGAGGCAACCACTCTTAACAGGTATTATTTCGTTCCTTTATATTTCTCTGCTTTTTGGTATGGATGGTTGAGATTTGGGGTAAATATCATTTTGTGGCCATGTTCCCCTCTTAAAATCACAATGAAATCTTTTCCTGTTTTGTTAACCATGCTTTTGGCCCTTGTAAGAGCTTTTAAATGTAATGAGATTTGGCAGTCACCTATTAGAAAATGTTCTTGTATTGTGCGTAAAATGGTGCATTAGTATTTTAGAAGTTGAATCTGAAGCAGAGTTGCAGGGACTCGAACCAGGCATGCTAAAATGGGATGTGGGTCTCAAATGTTCACCCTTGTGCTATTTTTAAGAGTACATCCTATGGCCCAAGTGCTTGGGCCCTGCACCCCATGGGAGACCAGGATAAGCACCTGGCTCCTGGCTTCGGATCAGCGCAGTGTGCCGGCCACAGTGCGTGGGCCGCAGCGGCCATTGCGGGGTGAACCAACGGAAAAGAAAGACCTTTCTCTTTTCTCTCTCTCTCTCTCACTGTCCACTCTGCCTGTCAAAAATAAATAAATAAATAAATAAATAAATAAAACATTCTCCTGATTCCTAAGTGAAGTAGTTTTCCAGCATCCATGATCTCTTAATGAATTTGTTTCTAATTTTCTACTAGAGATATTTTTGTAAATAGTTCTATAAATACAAGTACTAGGTCTGCCTTTGTACAATGTATTATGAGTTTGTGCAAATGATAATTTGGAAAAGTCGTTGAATGTCTAGTGTGAAGAACTCTGGTGTTGTCTGACAATGGATTTGAAAGGTGTCCAATATCAGACGTTCTGACTTCAAAAGAGATGGATACAAAATCACTCAGAAAAGCACTCCCTTTCCTAAGAACTCACTTACTGTAATGGACTTCACTACTGTAACCTGGGGACCAGAGAAAGCACTCACTCGTGGAGCAGTGATGTGCCATGAGGGTCAGATCAGCCTACTGTTAGCATCCACTGTCCACAACCAGGTTGTTTTTGGTGAGTGGGGGTGAGGGAGGATGAAGTATGGAGGGGTGTGTGTTTGCCTTTCTTAGAGAATTAGAGTTTTAAGCAAACAGATTCGTTTTTTTTCTCTATAACTTATGCTGCATACATCTTTCATAAATATATAAACCCTTATTGGCCAGCACTGTGGTGCAGTGGGTTAATGCCCTGGCCTGAAGCACCAGCATCCCATATGGGCGCTGGCTGGTTCTAGTCCCGGCTGTTCCACTTCCGATCCAGCTCTCTGCTATGGCCTGGGAAAGCAGTGGAAGATGCCCAAGTCCTTGGGCTCCTGCACCCACGTGGGAGCCCCCGAGGAGGCTCCTGGCTTCAGATCAGCTCAGCTCTCTCTCAAAACACAAAACACACAACCCTTATCAAGCCCATTTACACTTTTAATCTGAACCATTTCTAGTTTGAACTCATTCCCTCTGAAAGAGTGATAGTACTTGCCCTGATAGGAAGCTGCCAGTATCTTCAGTGTTTGTAGGAGTGCTCAATTCAGGCATATTCATCATTGTGTACAAATTGGTTGAGCTGGCATTGTGGCATATCTAGTGAAGCCACTGCCTGCAACGCTGGCATCCCCTATGGTCTGAGTTCCATCTGTTAAGCTTCCTATCCAGCTCCTAGCTAATGGCCTGGGGAAAAGCAGATGACCCAGGTGTTGGCCCATGCCACCCACATGGGAGACCTGGATTAATCTCCTGGCTTTGGCTTGTGCCAGGGCTGGCCATTTTGGCCATCTGTGAAGTGAACCAATAGATCAAAGATCTGTCTCCATCTCTCCCTCTTTAACTTTTTCAAAATAATTAAGTAAATACAAAACAACCTTGAATTATACCCAGTTTACTCTTCCATTTTCTAGAGCAATAATATTTCTAGTCTTTGTGTTGAACTCTTTTTCAAAATTTATTTATATGTTTTAATATTAATTTGAAAGGCAGAGTTAGAGAGAGAGAGCGCCAAGAGCGAGCACTTTCATCCATTGGTTCACTCCCCAAATGGCTGCAGTGGCCAGAGCTGGGCCAATCAGAAGCCAGGAGCTTCTTCTGGGTCTCCCACGCAGGTGCAGGGGCCAAGGTACTTGGTCCATCTTCCACTGCTTTCCCAGGTGCATTAGCAGGGAGCTGGATCAAAAGTAGAGCAGCCAGACTTGAACTGGCACCCATATGGGATGCTGGTGCTATAGACAGCAGCTCAACCCAGTACATAACAGACTGGCCCCTGTGTGGAACTCTTAATTCCTCTTTTTTTATTTTTATTTATTTTTTTAAGATTGATTGATTTCTCTGACAGGCAGAGTTAGAGAAAGAGAGACAGAGATCTTCCATCCTCTGATTCACTCCCCAAATGGCTGCAATGGCTGGGGCTGGGCCAGGCCCAATCCAGATCCCAGGAGCTTCATCTGTGTCTCCCCCGTGGGTGCGGGGACACAAGTACTTTGCTATCTTTCATTGCTTTCCCAGGTGCATTAGTAAGGAGCTGGATGAGAAGTGGAGCATCCAGGATTCAAACCGGTACCCATATGGGATGCTGGCATCGCAGTCAGTGGCTTTACCCATGATGCTGCAATGCTGGTCACCTATTTCCTGTTAATTATGTTGGCTTGTTTTTATTGGGTGCATTCCATTACTGCTTGAGTTGTACCTGAGTGAATTCTGTATGGCATTAGAGACAGAAACATATTGTGATATATAGAAGAAGAACTCAAGTTGTGCTTTGTTTCCCATGTTGTCCTGATGATACTTGATACTTCTGCTTGCTTTCTGCAGGAACTTATAGTGTGTTTGATTAGGAAGTAGTGTGTACTGCTTAGGAATGCAGGTGTACCTCTCATTGTGACTCAGGGCTCAAAGCCTGTTACTCCTATGGTTGGGGTGAATTATCTTTAATGTATTGCATGCAAATTGTCCCTGTTGACATCACCAACTCTTCTGATAAGGGTCTCAACTCTTCTATGTTGCGTGATCTGTAAGCCTTGAAGTTTATGCCAATAAATGTTTGCTTGACTCAGCACATTCAGAGAATTCACTGTGCATTTCTTTGCTAGGTCATCATTAAGTAAGACCATGGCAGCACCTGACAATACATAAGTTGCTGTTAATCACAAATGTGTTCCTGTTATTATACCAACTGTAGCCAATACTCAATGCATAAATATTTTTCTTAGTTAATAGTAATTTATTTTGTTGTTTTGTTGGTTATTTCTATTTTTTGAATGGCAGAGAGACAGAAATCATCCATATATGAAAGGCAGAGGCCAGGAAAGAAGGAGGTTGGGAGACAGATGGACAGACATACTTAGCTTTCTTATGCTGATTGACTCTCCAATCTGCAACAGCTGGGACTGTCAGAGTAGGATGAAGCCAGGAGCCCAGAACTCAGTGCAGTCTCCCACATGTGTGGCAGGGACACAACTACTTGAACCATCACTGGCCGCCTCCCAGGAAATGCATTAACAGGAAGCTGGATCAGAAGTAGATTGGGTACTTAGACCCACACACTCATAGATGGGTTATTGGTGTTCCAAGGTATAACTTAACCCATTGTGTCAAACACTAACCCCTTCTTTGCTAGTTTGTTTCTGTGCCCGTTCTCTTTGAAGAAGCCACCTAGGGATCCTTAAATAGCCAAAATATATAACAGTTTTAGGCTCTTTGAATCAAAACAAAATTTATCTTTGAGAATGTTTGAATAAGGTATTAATTTTATAGTTCCATTTTTTCCCATGTGGAGGATAGTATGTGCTTCTTTAGTATATCCAGTATTGCTATGAGGCAGTAAAATGAATTTCTTAAAGGTGAATAATTTATTTTGTACCATTCTTTCTTGAGAAAATAATACTAATGCATCCTAAAAATTCTTAAGAGGTAAGCCTTTCTTCTCATCAGTTAGACTTTTGGAGATTGGTTGTAGGAAATGATAGTGATAGGATCTAACATTTTTATACTAGCTTATTATGTTTTGGGCAATATTTTATGCATACCTAATTGTATTGCTGTGAAACAGGTACTATTATATTCATTTTTATATGTAGAAATGTTGAAGCCAAGATGAAGTGACTTTTCTAATGCCAAGTAGCCAGTGAATTGGTAAAGTCGGAAGTTCATTTTGCCTCTGTTGAGGCCAGAGATGTGCATGAAAATAGATGTAAAAGATTAATGCTGAATTTTATAACAATATGACATTTCTAAGTATTCTGTTCAAATACAAACATGTATATAAATCAGAAAACCAACTAACAACATACTGATAGCAGGAGTTACCTCCGGATGTTGGGATTATGAGTGATTGTGTTTGTATGTGTTTTTCTTGGGCACGTTACTGTACATTTTGGGGGAAATTGTCTGAAGTTATTTTAATTTGATTAAAAGTTAGTACCTTTAGATGGACTGTTCTCACTGTGTAAGGCAATTAAAAATGCTGGTTGTCACATTACCAGGATCTTCTCTGGGGACCCTCTTGTTGGGGTCACATTTCCCTCTCGCCCATCTGTTGGCTCAGTGGTTTTGTAAATGGATTCAAGATTTCCACCAACAAGTTGATGTTTCACCCTGCTCTCCTCAAAAGCTTCCGGATAAATCCCCTGCTTGTATTGGTTTAGCTATAAGCAGATATTCAGGTTAGTGAAGAACATCCTGTGCAGTTATCTGTTTACTCCATTGAGCTCTTCGTTAGTGTAATGTTAATAACAAGGCTGGGCGTACAGTCAGGATGCAGCTGTTCGACTTTGCTGCGTCTTGTGCAAACGTCATGTCAAAAAAAACCTTACATTTGGTCATAAAGGGATGTATTGCTTGAGAGTCTGGAAGTTAAATGCAGATCTCTTATACTATGTCAAGAATAGTTGAAACAAATTGTCTTATATGCTGTAATTCTAATATATTTGACCTGATTACTTTAAAATTCAGTTTGGTTAGAGGAATCTCTCCAAGTTTTCCCTAATAAAAAGTGAGTCATGAAGTCCACCTGTTCACTTGATTCCTGTTCCAGTGGGCGTGTTGATCTTTATCTGACCAGCCTCAGTACCAGCACTTTAGAGGTGCTTGGATGGCATGTCTGAACTTGTGTTTTGGCCTGCCTGCTTTCTTGCTTGACCCTACACAGCCATATGTGTGTGTGGATTAGTTTCCTGTTGCTACTGTAATAAAGAACCCCAGATTTTGCAGCTTAAAACAATGTTCCTATCTTATTTCACAGTTCTGCAGGTCAGTATGGTGTGTGTGACAGTGTCCTCCTCTTAGAGTGTCATGAGGCCAAAATCAAGTTGCCAGTAGGGCTGTCCGTGTTCCTTTCTGGGAGCTCTGAGGATGGAGCGACATCCCAGCTCATTGCAGTTGCCTGGATTCAATTCCTGCTGTCCTAGGATGGAAGCCCCTTTGCTGCGGGCTGCTCACACCCCTTCTCATGTATCCATGCAGCCCTCTCCAGCAACAGCAGCCTGAGTTCCAGTCAGCAGTCTTCTTCCCTGCTCTCACCTCTGTTTTAAGAGCTTATGCTTAAATGCAGAATATTATTTCATTCTCAGAAGAAGAACATCTTCATAGGATCCAGGAATTAGAGACATGGACAATTTTGGGGGGCTGCATGGATACAGCATATGATGCATATGAATGTTTCCCTACTCTCTGTTTATCTTGACAGTGATAAACTTGTGGTAAACATTCTTTTAGAGTGAAGCCAACTTAGTGAAGGTGGAAAATAGAAAAAGGCCATAAATAGAGGAGGCAGTCTTGAGTGGGATGTTGGAGGCTACTTTGGGTTTGATATTCTCAAAATTGAAGAGTCACAGAAGATGGGGAAAACATGATCAACCTAAATATGACATGGGACTGGACATAAGGTTTTTATGGGACGGCCAAGAGGTATATTCACAAAGTAAAAATAAGTAGTAAAAATACATACAATTGTAGGAGAATCATGTAATGGAATTTAGATAGTGATTTCCTGGTTCAGGAAATCCTAAGTTTTTGAGTTAGAAAATAATAAAAGGAAGTGAACATTTCATAAGGATTAGTCTGGAAGTGATAAGCTATTGGATCGAAGGTGTGGAGAGTCTTGACAGGTGAATATGAGATAAAGGGTCTGAGCCATCATCAGGAAGCACCTTCTTTATCCAGTACTCTTAACTATAGGCTTTGTAAGATTTTTAGTATTTCAAGACATAGGGGCCAGCGCTGTGGCGTAGCAGGTAAAGCCGTAGCCTGCAGTACCGGCACCCATGTGGGTGCCGGTTCAAGTGCTGGCTGCTCCACTTCCGATCTAGCTCTCTGCTGTGGCCTGGGAAAGCAGTGGAGGATGGCCCAAGTCCTTGGGCCCCTGCACCGTGTGGGAGACGTGGAAGGAGCTCCTGGCTTTGGATCGGTGCAGCTCCGGACATTGTGGCCAATCAGGAAGTGAACCAGCGGATGAAGACCTGTCTCTCTGGCTTTCCTTCTCTCTCTGTGTAACTCAGACTTTCAAATAAATAAATAAATCTAAAAAAAAAAGCCTTCAGTTATGACTGCATTAATTTCTTCTTTAGCTCTGCTATCTTTTCAGTTTTGTTGTTTATGCTGTCTCTTTTTTTGAAGATCTAATTCAGTAGGAGTGATACATCTTTCTCCTTGTTTCTGACTGTTTCATGTACTTCTCAGATAATCTGTGCTCATCCAGCTTTTTAAGAGTTGCTTCATCTGTTGAATGTGAAGAGCTAAAATTGAGAAATTAGAAGTTATTTTATCAAATCCAGCCAGTGTGTCAATATAATAAGTAGAAGCAAAATTCTGGCTCTTAATTCTGATTCAGTGCCCTGTCCCTCTGGCTTTTGAGAGGTAATTGGAGAGGATGTTTGACACTCAGGTTACACTGAGATGAATAATGTTCCTGCTAAATGCATATGAATTTAGCTTTCTTAAGGGAGATTTATTTATTTGAGAGAGTTACAGAGAGAGGGGGAGAGAGAGAGAGAGAGAGACAAGAGAGAGAAAAAGTGTCTTCCATCCACTGGTTTGCTCACCAAATGTCTGTAATGACTGGAGCTGAGGTGATCTGAAGTCAGAAGCCAGGAGCTTCTTCCAGGTCTCCCATGTGGGTGCAGGGGTCCAAGGACTTGGGCCATCCTCTGCTGCTTTTCCAGTTGGATTAGCTGGGAGCTGGATCACAAGTAGGGCAGCTGGGGCTCAAACCAGTGCCCATATGGGATGCTGGTGCTGCTGAGCCATAGTGCTGGCCCCATGAATTTAGCTAATTTTAAAGAGATAATGTATGCATGCTGTGTGAAATAGATACTTGGGGCCCCTGTGTGCAGGAATTGTATCTTTTTCTTAAAAGACTTATTTTTTATTTATTTGAAAGGCAGAATACAGAGAGAGAGGGAGAAACAGAATCTTCCACTTGCTGGTTTACTCCCTCAATGGCACAACGGTCTGGGCTGTGCCAGACCGAAGCCAGGAGGCCATAACTAACTCCTTCTGAGTCTCCAATGTGGATGCAAGGGCCCAAGCAATTCTGCCATCTTCTGCTGCTTTCCCAGGCTGTTATCGGGGAGCTGGATCAGAAGGGGAGCAGCTGGGACTCAAACCTGTGCCCATAGAGGATGCCATCATCGCAGGCAGCAGCTTAACCCACTGTACTGTGGCACCAGCCCCAGGAACTGTCTTTGGATCTACTTGGTGGGTCTTGCATCATAAAGGAGCTTTGAGATGTTTATTAAATTAGTGATTGGTGATTGGCACCACCTAGGTTGCCTTATGAAATATTTTTTTATTTCCTTATCTATAGAACTGCTAGAGGTTGGAGGGACAGCGAACAAGCAAGCAGCACTACTGTCTCTAACCTTGAGTGATAGGGAAACTCCTAGCTTTGAGTACCCTTGGAACAGTCTGGTCTTGTTTTCCATATTGATCTTTCTGGTGGGGGTGAAATTCACACGTATGCATGTCAGTGAGTGTGACCAGCCTTTTCTATGGAGATCTGATTAGTTTAAGTTTAAAGCCACATTTTAGACATGACTTCAGTAAAGGTTACAGGCACTCTTTGGCTCTTAAATTTCATTTCAGAGCAAGAGGTCCCTAAGGGTTGGTTTGACTTATTTAATTACACCGTATAGAACTTGGGTAATAGTTTTATAAAAATCTTCTTCAAGGCAAATTGTGTGATTTAATACAAAGTGGTAAATTGGTAAACCTTTAACATTTGTGTCATGAGACAAGTGATTGAGATCATGATTAAATAAAGGGGAAAATGTAGGTGTATCATATTTGATGAGGAATGACAATATTTGTGTGTTTTTGATAAATCTAGAAGGAGTGAAATCTCCCGAGAAACATGATGTACCACTGATCTGAATGATACAACTGTTACGGACTCAACAATGAAAAAGCTTGTTGTCTTCGCAACTAACAATTACTAATGTATTCTAGCTGTAGGAGTGTGCTAGGTGCTGAATCCTAGAGGTGTAATCTGCGCTGGTATAGACCTCTTGTAGTGGGGAGGCAGAACCACATGTACTGATGTAGGTTGTGTGCTTCCATGGTAGCTTACCATGGGCCAGTGAGAGCTTGCAGATATACCTAGCATGTAGAAGGTTATCATTGAGTGCTGCACTAGTCAATCAAAGTGACTTGTCCCCACCCTCTTGGTGAATGGTTAGCAGTCTTGCAAGGTTTAGCTGAGACCCACAGTACTCCTGCAGAGTCACTTAGGACGTTTTGCTACCTTTATCCTGCACAGCATGCAGCGTGTGCTTCTGCCCCCAGCATTTTCAGTCCCTCAATGGTTGTGGAGCACCAGAGGGAGTGCAGGACAGGGAGGTCTGGGACACCCAGCCTCTCAGAGTAGAAAAAAAACTGTGACTTGCAGAATTGATATCATATATGGGGGTCTTCAAATTTATGGAAAATGTGTATTATGAAATAGATTTCATTTTTTGCATGAGAATAAATTTAATTTTTAATTCCAGTTTTCCCTGAACTTTTTGAAGTCTCCTCATAGTAACTAAGTAATATGGATCACCTGTCAGTAGACTTTTGATCTGTAACAGTTTAAACTTTTTTTCCTCTTCTGGTCAAGCCAGAGAAAAGGCAGAAACAAGCCAAAATCAAGTCTTTGGCTGAGACAAGAATCAGTTCTGTTCAGGGACAGTAATGTATTTGCTTCCACACTCCTGACTCTCCTCCCCGCCTTGAGGTATCCACCTTGCATGCACATATATGTTATGGAAAACATTCCAATTCAAAGGAAACTTTTTGTTTTGCCTCTGTTCTTGCAAACGATTTAATATTAGTTTACTTTTTTACATTCATGTGCAAAAGTCTAAGTTCATTTCACTGTTTTTTTCTAATCACAGGCATATGAATATGCACTAAAGCTCATTCACTTCCATAATACTGAGAGCTACACCATTGTCTTGTATCTTCTTGTTTAGGAAGTGGACACTATGTTCCCTTTGGCCAGTTGAAGAGGCCACATTTTATTGTCACCTTCAGTTTTCTTTCCTGTGTAAGATGAATTCATGATAAAAGTATGCTGAATCCCTAGTGTGAGCCAGGAACTACTTTCAGTATTGTGATAAACCCGTATAGACATGGTGCCTTTCCCTACAGTGGTGTAGTCCGGTAGAAGATGGATAGTTATATGGTAATGTTGGAATGTGATGAGAACTATCAAGAGGGCATTCAGAGGACTGAGTGGTTTAGGAGAGGACATTATTGCATAATGTTGTATTGGAAAGTTTTTTTTTTAAACTTTTATTTAATGAATATAAATTTCCAAAGTACAGCTTATGGATTACAATGGCTTCCCCCCCATAACGTCCCTCCCACCTGCAACCCTCCCCTTTCCCACTCCCTCTCCCCTTCCATTCACATCAAGATTCATTTCCGTTTCTCTTTATATACAGAAGACCAGTTTAGCATACATTAAGTAAAGATTTCAACAGTTTGCTCCCACACAGAAATATAAAGTGAAAAATACTGTTTGAGTACTAGTTATAGCATTAAATCTCAATGTACAGCACACTAAGGACAAAGATCCTACATGAGGAGTAAGTGCACAGTGACTCCTTTGTTGACTTAACCAATTGACACTCTTGTTTATGGCATCAGTAATCACCATAGGCTCTTGTCATGAGCTGCCAAGGCTATGGAAGCCCCCTGAGTTCACCGACTCTGATCATATTTAGACAAGGTTGTAGTCAAAGTGGAAGTTCTGTCCTCTCTTCAGAGAAAGGTACCTCCTTCTTTGATGACCTGTTCTTTCCACTGGGATCTCACTCGCGGAGATCTTTCATTTAGGTTTTTTTTCCCCCAGAGTGTCTTGGCTTTCTATGCCGGAAATACTCTCATGGGCTTTTCAGCCGGATCCACATGCCTTAAGGGCTGATTTTGAGGCCAGAGTGCTGTTTAGGACATCTGCCATTCTATGGGTCTGCTGTGTATCTCACTTCCCATGTTGGATCATTCTCTCCCTTTTTGATTCTATCAGCTAGTATTTGCAGACACTAGTCTTGTTTATGTGATCCCTTTGGTTCTTAGTCCTATCATTATGATCAATTGTGAACAGAGCTTGATCACTGGGACTAGTGAGATGGCATTGGAACATGCCACCTTGATGGGATTGAATTGGAATCCCCTGGTATGTTTCTAACTCTACCGTTTGAGGTAAGTCAGCTTGAGCATGTCCGGAATTGCACATCTCTTCCCTCTCTTATTCCCACTCTTATATTTAACAGTGATCACTTTTCAGTTAAGTTTCAGCACGTAGGAAGAATTGTGTATTGATTACAGTATTCAACCAAAAGTATTAAGTAGAACAAACAAAAAAAATACTAAGAGGGATAACATATCAAGTTGCTCATCAACAGTCAGGGTGAGGGCTGATCAAGTCACCGTTTCTCATAGTGTTCATTTCACTTTAACTGGTTTCCTTTTTGGTGCTCAGTTAGTTGTCACCTATCAAGGAAAACAAGTGATATTTGTCCCTTTGGGATTGGCTTATTTCACTCAGCATAATGTTTTCCAAATTCCTAACAGGGATCACTTTTCAGTTAAAATTTAAACACCTAAGAATAATTGTGTGTTAATTACAGAGTTCAACCAATGGTACTAGAACAAAAAAAATACTAAAACCGATAAAGTATTACATTGTACATCAACCGTCAGGACAAGAGCTGATCAAGTCACTGTTTCTCATAGTGTCCATTTCATTTCAACAAGTTTCCCCTTTTGTGCTCAGTTAGTTGTCGCCAATCAGGGAGAACATGTGATATTTGTCCCTTTGGGACTGGCTTAATTCACTCAGCATGATGTTTTCCAAATTCCTCCATCTTCTTGCAAATGACCGGGTTTCATTGTTTTTTGACTGCTGTATAGTATTCTATAGAGTACATGTCCCATACTTTCTTTATCCAGTCTACTGTTGATGGGCATTTGGGTTGGTTCCAGGTCTTAGCTATTGTGAATTGAGCTGCAATAAACATTAATGTGCAGACAGCTTGTTTGTTTGCCAATTTCATTTCCTTTGGGTAAATTCCAAGGAGTGTTATGGCTGGGTTGAATGGTAGGGTTATATTCAGGTTTCTGAGGAATCTCCAAACTGACTTCCATAGTGGCTTAACCAATTTGCATTCCCACCAACAGTGGGTTAGTGTCCCTTTTTCCCCACATCCTCTCCAGCATCTATTGTTGGTAGATTTTGACTACAAGAAGTTCCGTGAAAAAGTTATTATAATCTATGTGTCAAATACAGTATTGTTAATCTCCAGGAAGATCCTGGGAAGTGGTCACCTGCTAGTATACCTATCAGTGTTGACAGTTAACATACACACACATACACACACACACACACACTTTCCAAATTGTTATGTGTTATTTGTATATGTTGTAGAAAGAAAATTGGATGCACATTTGAATTATGAGAACAAGTGTCAAAACCAAAAATTAGTAGTTTTCTGTATATTTAAAAGAACAAAGGTCATTTGGTAGGTATTCAGGCAGATGCTTGTATTTTGTCCTCTGTAAAGATGTACTTTTTAATAATGCACTTAATATTGCCTGTGGTGAGGACTGTTTTTTTTTCTTTTTTAAACAAATGCAGAACCTGTGTAGATTAGTGATCTGCCTGCACATGACTGTATGCAGTACAATCCCATGTGAGACCCATTCACTGATGTGCCATAGCACTGTCCAATTGCTGTGAGGTTTCTAAATGCTTGTTCTTAATTACAATATCAATATGAGTGTGGAAATGGTATCAATTTATGGTCATACTTTGACCGGCAATGTTAATTTTATCCTCACAAAAAGTCCTGTATTTGTACACTTAGTTCTGTGTTTGTACATACAGACTTGCCATCAACTTATATAGCAAAAATATTACTCTGATTGTGGGCACAGCCTCAGCTGCCTGCTAATGCCTTGGTGGCTGTGAACACAGTATCCTTCAAGTATGGGTTCCAGTCCTTGGTTCCTGACTACATCATGGGGATTAGAAGCCTGCAGGGCCTGGCCTGAGTGAGTATAGCAGCTTTATTGACAACATTGACTCCTTCATTCATTCAACAAATAGTGCCTGAGAGGATGACATTTCAAGAGGGAAAGGAGTGAACTACACAGCTCTGCAGAGAAAGAACTTTCCAGAAAGAATAAATAGCAGAATGAATTGCTTGAGATCTGAGAGATGCAGTCAGGGGCACCACATCATTCAGAGCCTTTTGGGGTGCATTGTGTGGAGCAGGATGACAAACAGTTGGAAGACACTGAGTCAGGGTAGAAACAACATGATCGTACTGAAGCACTAAGGTCACGAGTAGCATGACGTGATTGTGTGTTGAGAACAGCACGCAGGGGACAGAGATGAAATCACAAAGATCGGTTAGGAGGCCACTTAAATGATCCAATCAAAGGGAATGAAGTTGATGGATCAGATGGCAGCCATAGAGATGGTGGAAGCGTTGAATTAGGGATATATTTTATTTGCCTTTTATCTTCTAGTGTTTCTTTACAGAGAACTATATGGTATGTAATGATCTGTAGTCACCCTACTGTACAATAGAACCCCAGAACTCCTTATTCCAATCTAGCTGGAACCTAGTACTCATCCATCTACCTTTCCCCATCACTCCCACCTCACTTTGCTCCCCATCCTCTGGTAACCACTATTATATACACAATTTCTATGAGATTACCTGTTTTTTTTTTTTAAGACTCCACAAAGACTTTTTTTAGAGTGAGATCAAGTCATAGTTCTCTCTGTTTGATTTATTTCACTTACACAATGACCTCCAGTTCATGTTGGTGCAAATGAAAAGATTTCGATTTTTATAGCTAAGTAATATTCCATTATTTATGGGTATCATATTTTCCTTATATATTTATCAGTATTCCAGTACTTAGATTTTGTCTTATGTCTTGGCTATTGTGAATAATGCTTCAATAAACATGGCAGTGCAGATGCCTTTTCAATGGACATATTTCATTTCCCCTGGATATATATACCGAGGGGTAGAACTGCTGGATCATATGGTAGTTCTACTTTTTGGTTTTTTGAGGAACTTCCATACTGTTTTCCAAGATGGCTGTAGTAATCTGCATTCCTACCAGCAGTGTGCAGAGCTTCTCTTTTCTCCACATTCTTGCCAAACCCTTTAATATTTTGCCATTTTTGGAAGGTTTGTTTGAAAGACAGAGTTGCAGAAAGAGGGCGAGGGGGAGAAGGTGGGGAGTAGAGAGAGAGAGAGAGAGAGATCAATCTTCCATCCACTGATTCACTCCCCAGAAGAACGCAATGGCTGGAGCTGGGCCAATCCAAAGCCAAGAGGCAGGAGCTTCTTCCTGGTCTCCCAAGAAGGTGCAGAGGCCCAAGCACTTGAGCCATCTTCTGCTGCCTTCCCAGGAACATTAGCAGGAAGCTGGATCAGAAGTAGAGCATCCAGGACTTGAACTGGTGCCCATAAGGGATGCTGGAGATGCAGGTGCAGGCTTAACATATTATGCCACATTGCCATCATGCTGGGGAAAAATTTTAAAGGTAGTTTTTTAACATATAATATGACCTAACATGCATTTAATAATCATTGTTTTTGAAAGTTTATCAGCCTCCCCTTTTTGTATGAGTATTTGTTTTACACGTGCTTGTGCACATATCTATACCTTTGTCTATGAGTTTTCTCATTGCGGACAGCTATTTGGAGTTATTTTTATTTTTAGTTACATGTTCTTCCATCACTGTTCTGGGGAATGCTGGATGGAATGGTTACGTTCATTTCTCTTTTTCTCCATCATGATTGTTTCCTGCAGTCCCATTTATTCTTGTCAAGTTTTCCTTCATGCCATCAATCTGCCTCATTTGTGTATCCATCCTGTTTCTTTTTCTTTCTTTCAGGGCTGCGAAGAGCCATAGATGGTCTTTTATTTGGTTGGTTTTCATTCTTGATGCATATACAAACCACTGGAGTATGCATTTTTGAATCTTATAGATGTCTTCCAGATAGAGCTTTATATTATTATGAAGATATTTGTCATTTGGGCAGCTCAGAAAGACTTTCTCCATGCGGCTCTCTGCTCACCTTTTATATTTTGCAGACAGCAGCTTGTCAGTTGACTTGGTATTCATGTCTCTTTAGTTGCCGCATTCTGTAATCACAGAAATTCTGCTGTTAATGGCACATCTCAGGTTTGAGGGTATGCTCTAGAAATTGCTGGTGGTTGCTGACCCTATTATTTTGGAATGCATACTGAGTCCGTAGCTTCAAGTGATTGTATTTCATGTAGTATTCCATACACAGTTCTGTAAATGTGTCAGCTTAGCAAACATTTATTCAGTGTTCATGAGGTGTTATAAGTAATACTGTGTGGTCAATACGCTGTCTCTATAAGAATAACGATTTATAATGGAAGACAGACATTAAACTACTGAATAAAACTCATTATAGCGCTACAGATAGTGTTAAGTGCTGTGAAAACAAAAAAGCAGTGTATGAAGATGGAGCTAGAGGTACTGAATGCAGTCAGAAAAGGCTCTTGGGGAGGTGACATTCTAGCACAGCTGTTCGATGTGAGGGACTACACCCAGTTTATGGAAGAGAGCAGCAAGCGCAGAGTGCATGAAGCAGAGCCTGGTGACTGAGGGTCACAGAAAGATCTGAGTGGCAGATGCTAGTTAGCTGGTGGGTGAGGTTGGAGAAGTAGCAGGGGTACTTCAAGAAGCTGATACGATACGGTGAAGGGTTTGGATTTTATTTTACGTCTAAGTCCATGGAGAATTTTCAGTAGAGTAGGCTGTGCGTTGGTTTGTGTTTGTCTTAAAAAAAAAGTCATCCTGGTTGCTCTCTGGGGAATAGATTGTAGGCTTGCAAGGCAGAGAATTTGAGACTCTTAAAGCAGTCTTTGTGAGCAGCATAAGTAGACTTGGGCTGTAAAAGTTGGCCTGAAGCTGGAGAGAAGTAGCAATGCTTGGATTAAGTCTTGAAGGTAGAGCAAATAAGCGTGTTATTAGATGGATACTGAGAAAAAGAAGCAAACCCAATTTTGGCCAGACAATGAAGTGAATTACATTGGATTACTGACAAGTGGAAGACTCAGAGAAAAGCAGGTTTGCAGGGAGAAAATATGGAGTTCCATTTTGGGATTGTTATGGACTCTTCATGGATTTCCCTACCTTCCCTTTCTTTGGAGGCAGTGACAGGTACAGGAGCTGAAGAGTGGGCAACCAGACTAGAGGTGAAGGAGGCAGTGGGACTGAGAGCTGCATAGGCAGCCAATGAAGTTGGTTATATATTCAGGAGATTGAGCAACCAAGTAAATATATTGAGGTTACAACAAACTATGTTTATTATTGACAGATAAGGAATTTATAAATATAGAATGAGGAAGATTAAAAAGAATTTGAAGATGTCAGACAGGAATTGGAAATTTAAAGTAAATTCATGGTTTTTAAAACATGAATATAAATGTAGATACTGAAAATCTATGCATATGACACCACTTTAAAAGTTTGTAGAAAATGGAATTAAGAGAGAAGTTTATTTTGATGCGAAAAGTTTGAAATCCATGCATATGGGAAGTCCTCAAAATGGTCATGGAAGATGTCTACAATCAAAAATAGCTAGATGAATTTGTAAATTCTGTCATCTCCTAAGAGGGAAATCAAAGTTCCTTGAAGGAACAGTTGATTGCAGGGTATGTGTAATGAGCCTGGGAAATATATTTCTCTAAGGAATTGAAGAACTCTTCAGGGGCCGGTGCTGTGGCTTAGTAGGTAAAGCTACCACCTGTGGGGCCAGTATCCCATATGGGTGCCGGTTTGGGTCCCAGCTGCTAGATTCAGTTCTCTGCTAATGTGCCTGGGAAAGCAGTGAAAGATGGCTCAAGTCCTTGGACCCCTTTATCCATGTGAGAGACCTGGAAGAAGCTCCTGGCTTTGGATTGGCAAAATTCTGGTCATTGTGGCCATTTCTGGAGTGAACCAGTGGATGGAAGATTCTCATTCTCTCTCTCTCATCTCTCTCTTGTCTCTCTCTCTGTCTCTCTTCTCTCTCTTTCTTTCTCTGGCTCTCTAACTCTACCTTTCAAATAAATAAATAAATCTTAAAAAAAAATTCTTTCAGAGTGATAGGGTGTGTCATGAAGATGCAGAAGTTAGCTTGAAGGAGCGCACACTGGCCAGATACTGGATAATTTCAGCACTAAAGTAAATGTTGATGTTGTATACGAATAAGTGAGAGATAAGAAAAATTTCTTCTTTACAGCGGGGCGTTTTGTTAATGATGAAGAAGTGGGTAGTTCAAAAAAAAAAGTCATTATTTGGCATCTACCATAATGATACTTGATTCAGATGGAAGTTACAAATGGATCCTGATGTTGGTGGGAAGAAGTTAGATGAGACATTGAATGCTGTGTAGTATTGGGTTATCTCCCCGTAAAATGGGTAGTTAAAAAAACAAGCCATTATTTGGCGTCTACCATAATGATAGTTGATTCATATGGAAGTTACAAATGGATCTTGATGTTGGTGGGAAGAAGTTTGATGAGACATTGAATGCTGTGTAGTATTGGGTTATCTCCCCACAAAATGCTTATGATTTACAGAGGAAAATCTGGTGACCAGATGATCTAGGTTAACCTCACCAGTCGTGACATACGTTGACATCATGTGATTCTTGATGAGAAAAGCTGAGAAAAGGTTAGTGTGATTTCTGAGGTTTTTCTGATAAAATGCCAACATGAGTTTGACTTTGAGGACACCTTTACAGTTTTTGCTTGAGGGACATCCTAAAGAGTGAAAGATTGGAACTCTTGAGAATTGTCAATATCACAAAGGTGGGGAAACACTGAGCAGCTATTTGAGAATAAAAGAGGTACAGCAAGGGAATGCCACATTTGATGCTGGGCAGCAAGTGCAAGGGCTGCTGTTGACAGGCACAGCGTGTGCAGAGGACCTCTAGATTGGACTGACAGTGTGGTATCAGTTTCCTTATTCAGCTACTGATCTGAGGTTCCAGAGGTGAATATTCTCTTGTGGAACGTTTACTCT
This sequence comes from Oryctolagus cuniculus, assembly GCF_051225735.1. Lineage (NCBI taxonomy): Eukaryota > Metazoa > Chordata > Mammalia > Lagomorpha > Leporidae > Oryctolagus > Oryctolagus cuniculus. The sequence continues at coordinate 96,650,789 of NC_142878.1, read as the reverse complement.
GGTGAACATAGGGCAGATCAGCCCTTATGTCAGAAACTTGCTCTCTAAGAGTAATGAGAATGGGTGCAGTTAGATAAAGAAGGTGATTGGAACAGATGTGGTAAAACGTTAATGATGGAGACATTGCAGTTCAGGGGATGCAGTTCCTTGTAGCATCCTTGAACCATGGCCAGCTATTTGTGTGGAGGTGAGGTGATGGCGGAGAGTTGGGTTTAGTACATATCAAGGTCTTTAAGGTTCCTGTGATAGAGAAACAGAGGAGGAGAGGATGAGTACTGGGCACCTGGTGGGGGGCCTGATAGTGCCAGACAGTAGAATCTATACTGAGTAGGGATTGAGAGAGGACACGCATGAGGAGGGAACTGTGGAGATGTTACGAGAGTGATTGGAGGGGCCAGTACCGTGGCTCACTTGGTTAACCCTCTGCCTGCATCACCAGCATCCTGTATGGACGCCGGGTTATAGTCCTGGTTGCTCCTGGATCATGTTAGAACCCTTGGTTTAAGACTCAAGTATGGCCGGCGCCGTGGCTCAATAGGCTAATCCTCCGCCTTGCAGCGCCGGCACATCGGGTTCTAGTCCCGGTCGGGGCGCCAGATTCTGTCCCGGTTGCTCCTCTTCAAGGCCAGCTCTCTGCTGTGGCCCGGGAGTGCAGTGGAGGATGGCCCAAGTGCTTGGGCCCTGCACCCCATGGGAGACCAGGAGAAGCACCTGGCTCCTGCCAGCGGATCAGCGCAATGCGCCGGCCGTGGCAGCCATTGGAGGGTGAACCAACGGCAAAAGGAAGAGCTTTCTCTCTCTCTCTCTCTCTCTCTCTCTCTCACTGTCCACTCTGCCTGTAAAAAATTAAAAAAAAAAAAAAGACTCAAGTGTGCTGTCTTGAAGCACACTGCTTCTCTATTCTGTAGTGTGAACTCCAGGTCATTATTATGTAATTGTTAGCAGTCTTAATAGGTAAAAAAAGGCTGTGTTCTCTTTGATGGGTGCTCTTGTTACTCACGCCTCCTACCTAGGCTAGAAAGCAGAGTACCTTTAGATGTTTCTACATGCATGTGGAGCGACTCAGCTTTTTCTCTTTATAGCTTTGGTATAACTAGAATCTTCCCTCTCTGCCACCTTTGTTCCATGGCCCTGCTGCAGATTATTGTCATCCTTTGCCTCTTATTCTTGTTCTGCTCATCCTCCTCAAAAGCACCAGTCGTTTGACCAATACATGCACTCAGTAAATGGAGAGAATACAGGGAGGCACTTTGAACACGTAGGGGCATTTCTCTTATCAAATGCCTGACACGGGAATGTTACTGCTGATCTTGCTCTGATTAGATTTCTTTCTTCTTTCTTTCTTTTTTAATGATTTATTTTCTTAAAAGTCAGAGTTACACAGAGAGAGAAGGAGAGGACGAGAGAGAGGCAGAGGGAGAGGTCTTCCGTCTGCTGGTTCATTCCCCAGATGGCTGCAATGGCTGGAGCTGCTGCAATCTGAAGCCAGGAGCCAGGAGTTTCTTCCAGGTCTCTCACATGGGTGCAGGGGCCCAAGGACTTGAGCCATCTTCTACTGCTTTCCCAGGCCACAGCAGAGAGCTGGATTGGAAGTGGAGCAGCTGAGGCTCATGCCTGCACTGCAGGCAGTGGCTTTACCTGCTACACCACAGCGCTTACCTGCTAGATTTCCTCTTTCTAACATAGGCAGTACAGTACTGTCCTTTTGAGAGGAACAAAGGTTGTAAACCTCACATGTGAAATGAGAAGTTGAGTAAGAAGACCTTCAGGGGCAGGTATTTGATGTTGGATGGCATTAAGAAGCTGCTTGGAACACCTGCATCCCATATGGTATTCCCTGTTTCAAGTCCTGGTGTTGCTACTTTACTCAAAAAAAAAAAAAAAGAGATAAGGTTTTTCATTTGAAAGGCAGAGAGACAGAGAGGGAGAGAGATAGATCGATCTTCCATCCACTGGTTCACTCCCCAAATGGCCTCAGTGGTGGCTGGGACCGGGCCAGGCCAAAGTCAAGAGCCAGGAGCTTCATCTGGGTATCCCACAAGAGTGGTAGGGCCCAAGCACTTGGGCCATCTGTATTGCCTTCGCAGGCAATTAGGGAGCTGGTCCAGAAATGGAGCATCTGGGACTGGAAGTGGTACCCATATGGGATGCTGGCGTTGCAGGGGGCAGCTTTACCCACAACACCACAGTGCCAACACCTAGTGCTGCTTATGATGCAGCTCCTAGCTGATGTATCTAACATTGAGAAATGAGAGAAAAAGTACCAACATGATAACGTGCACGTAGAAAATGTCAACAGTGACCTCAGATGCTGCCTTTCTGTATTCTGTCTTGCTTTGTGGAAGATAGGATTTGTCACATTTCAAACACATTCCATAGGTTAAATGCAGGGCTAGACTGTGAAGGGTGGTGACTGGCAAGCAGACCTGTGTTCTGTGGAGAACTGTGTAGATCACAGGTGTTCCGTGTCCTTGTGCAAGTGGATACGTAAGAGTCTGAATAAATAAATTGCAAAGATTTCCTGATGCGTGAGTCAGAGAATACGCCAGACAGAATGTTTGTAAGGAAGAAGAGAAGGAATGTGTACCAGAATCTTTTCTAAGTTAAACTCTTTTTCAAATTCTGTGTTAATAGGGTATGTAGTGCATATAATATCAAATTCTACACAAACTCTAGTAGTTGGTCTTGATGCAGTATTTTATTTACAGCTATGTCTTCCTTTTTTAAATTTTTTACTTTTTTCGATCTTTCTTATTTTTCATTGAGAGTTACACATGGAGAGGATGAGAGGCAGAGTGAGAGGAGAGAGAGGGAGGTCTCCCATCTGCTGGTCCACTACCCTGTTGGCTGCAAAGGGCGGAGCTGAGCGGATCTGAAGCCAGGAACCAGGAGCCAGGAGCCTCCCCGGGGTCTCCTGCATGGGTGCAGGGGCCCAAGGAGTTGGGCCATCTTCTGCTGCATTCCCAGACCGCAGCAGAGAGCTGCTTCGGAAGTACAGCAGCCGGGACTCGAACCGGAGCCCATATGGGATGCCGGCACTGTGGGCGGTGGCTTTACCCGCTACCGCACAGCGCTGGTCCCTCCCGGAAGCTGTTCCCCGTGGGATCCAGCTGTCTGCTAACGTACCTGGGAAAGCAGAGGGAGATGGCCCAAGGACGTAGGCCCCTGAACCCAGAAGGGAGCACCGGATAAAGTCCCTGGCATCTGCTTTGGCCTGGCCCAGCCCCGGCCTTTGTAGTCACCTGGGGGGTTGATCCCCCAGAAGGACGCTCTGGCGAGAAAGAGCGCTCGTGATGCCGCTTGCATTGCTTCTCTCCCCATGCGGCTTCAACAGCATGCGCTGTGCCAAACAGAAGCCAGGGGGCAGGAGCTCCATTGAGGACTCCCAGGAGGCAGGGAAGTGGGGTGCAGAGTACCTGGGCCACCAGCGGCTGCCCCGCCTGGGTAAAGCCTGGAGGGGCGGGACTGGAAGTGACCCTGGGGGCGCTGGACGCGGGATGTCGCAGTGCGCAGATGCGTCCCGTTGCGCCATGGCGACGGCCAGTGAGGAGTGCGCCTGCGCCTGGCGCTGTGACCTGGAAGTGCACCCGCAGGCGCATCTGCAGCTGTGCTGGTGCTCAGGTAGGAGTCAGCGTCGTGTCCGCTCCTGCCCAGCGCTGGCACAAGCCTTGAGGAGCCATCCTCGACGCTGGTGGCCCACCCTGAGAAGACACAGTGAGTGCCCCCCCAGGTTCAGGCCGGGTTCAGATGAGGCTGCAGTCTGAGGCGGCCGCATCAGTTATCTTGGGCTTCTGGAAATTTCTAGGTGCAGTCTTTTGCTTCGGCCCCTTCTGGAAGACTACACCTCAAGACTGCGTTCATGTTCCAGAGACACAGAAACGGCCTTCCTGCGGAGAGTTTGGTGTGGTGGCCTTCCTGTCACTGGGTAGGCGGGGCCCAGGGTGCAGAGCGGGGGTGGGGTGTGTGTGTGAAGGGTAGCTGGGATAGAAGGTGGAGGAGAGGGTGTAAGGGGGAGGTGGGAGGAGGGAGCGAGGGGGAAGGATGAAAAAGTGGCGTGCAGGTGTGGAGGCGAGGAAGGTAGGGGCAGAAACCCTCGTGGGGCAGAGGCAAGGGAGGGGGAGAGTGACAGGCATCCCGGTGAGTGTGTGGTTGAGCGTGGGGTGGGGAGAGGAAGAACTTTTCCCACGGCCCCGGTTTTCTGCCCCTGGTGGGAAGTAGCCTTGGCCGCATCCGTGAGAAGAGGCCTTGATCACGGCCTTTCTTCTCCGGGTTGTTCGGCAGTGTAAGGTGTGTGTGCGCAGGAAAACGGGCATGGGGCGCTCGAATTAATTTGCACCTAATCCGGTGACTTTCCACAGACTGCACACAGGGAGGAGAAAGCAGAAGCTTAGAGAAACCCCAAGAATCCCTCTTTGCTCTGTTCCAGCCTGCCCCAAGATTCTGACACCTCATAGTAAGTACGCGACTTTTTTCTATTTAAAGACTGGTTTGAAGGGCAGAGTTATAGATGAGGCGGTGAGGGAGAGATCTTCAGTGTGTGGGCTCACCCCGCCCAGGTGCCAGGTGGCTACAATGGCCGGTGCTTGACCAGGCCGGAGCCCAAGCCAGGTACTGTATCCAGTACTCCGGTGTGGGTTCGGGGGCCCAAGTCCTTGGGCCACTTCCTCTGCTTTCCTAGGCGTTTGAGGAGACAGCGGGATCACAAGTGGGAAAAGCCTGGGTGGGGCGGCGGTCGGAGCCATGGCATAGCGGGTGAAGCCGCCGCCTGCAGTACCAGCATTCCATATGTGTGTTGGTTCGAGTCCCAGCAGCTCCACTTCCGTTCCAGCTCTCTACTGTGGCCAGGCAAAGCAGTTGAAGAGGGCCCAAGTCCTTGGGCCCCTGGACCTGTGTGGGAGTCCTGGAGGAAGCTCCTGGCTCCTGGTTTCATATCCACTCAGCTCTTTCTGTGGATGGTTGGCCGTGGTGGCCTTCCTGTCACTGGGTGGGTGGGGCCCGAGGTGCAGAGAGCGGGGAGGGTGTGTGTGTTTGAGGGGTAGTTGGGATAGAAAGTGGAGGAGGGAGGGGCTCAAGGGGGACGCGGGAGGAGAGAGGAAGGGAGGAGAATGAAAAGGTGATGTGTAGGTGTGGAGGTGAGGAAGGGAGGGGCAGAAACCCGCGTGGAGGAGAGGAAAGGGAGGTGGAGAGTGACAGGAGTCCTGGTGGGTGTGGGTGGTGGCAGGGTTTGGGAGAGGAAGAACTTTTCCCATGGCCTCGGTTGCGTCTTGGGTGTTTTCTGTCCCTGGCCAGCAGTAGCCTTGGTCGCGTCCTTGAGAAGAGGACCTTGACTCACGGCCTCTCTTCTCCAGGTTGTTCGGAAGTGTAAGGTGTGTGTGCAGGAAAACGGGCATGGGGCGCTCGAATTAATTTGCACAGAATCTGGTGAATTTTCACAGACTGCACACAGACAGCTTGATCACAAGTGGGAACAGCCTGGGTTGTTGGGGGTTTGGGGGTGTGGGGCGGGCAGAGCCATGGCATAGTCAGTGAAGCCACTGCCAGCTGTACCAGCATCCCGTATGGGTGTCTTCCTTTTCTGTGATACTTTTCTCTCCTTCCCCTGACAGAGGTAAGTATCCAGAGCTTTTGGATGTATTTCATTACAGAAATATTTCTGTTACACACTCTTTATATATGTAAAGTACTTACCCATTTAATCACCATTTATTTGCTGTGTACCTATTTCATGCAAGACTGTGAGCTTGTCCAGGGCAGGACTTTATCTCTCTGCTTTCATTCCTGTAGTCCCTGGTCACAGTTGGTATTTGATATATGCAGAACTAACAGTGCCCTCACTGCTGCGTCTTGGGACAGGAAGTGATGGTTAATGAAGGCTCTGGTCACAAGAATAAAGGTCGGAGGGACAAGAAAGGATGTTTAACAGAATCAGCATTAATGAAGCACTTTCAGTTGTCAGGCTTCTTAAGGTACCGTTGTCTCATTTCTAAATAACAACACAAGGAGGGGAAGCAAGAGGTTTTTTTGTTTGTTTGTTTTTGTTTTTTTGAATTATACCACATTGTCCTGTCTAATTCTCTTCAAAGGTCTGTGAGGGAGGCACTTCTGATAGCCTTTTAAATATTAGTTAAAGGAAGTGGGAACCTGCCCTAGGCCATATATCAAGATCAGTGAAGTTCCAGTTTAAATCCTGCTTTGCTTGCCCCAGAGCTGTGTCCCTCCTGGGGTTGGAACCTCAGCTTCCATCGGTTCCAGAGTTGGGGTATCAGAGAGGTGGTAGCCAGAGAAAACCAGTGGTCCTAGTCTTTGGGCTTGTCTGTGTGTGGAGCATAAATAACTACAGGGACTTGAGCTGTGTCACTAAGGACCCTTCTTGCTAATGCTGTGGCCTCATGCTGTGATTTGTTAACATAGGTCTTGTGTCCTGGTTCACACCAGTGGGGAGTCTTGAGCTGTTGGCGGGGGGCGGGGGGGTCTGAGGAGGGTACCTTGCCACCCTGGGACTGGAACTGACTTTTAAGAGGGACCTTGAGGTATGAAAGGAGATTTGCTGGTAGGGTTAGGACCAGAGGGTTTGAGGAGTCCTCAAGGTCCCTGGTGATTAGTCTTTTTAAAATTTATTTATTATTTATTTCAAAGGAAGAAAGAAATATTTCATGCGTTAGTTTACTTCCCTAATGCCCTCAACAGCTGGAAAGGTATGTGAAGCCAGGGTCTGGGAACTCAATCCAAGTCTCCCATGTGAGTGGCAGGGATGTAAGTACTTGAGCCATCACCTGCTGCCTCCCAGGTTGGAATAGTAGGAAGCTGGATTCAGGACTTCAGCCAGGACTTGATCCTGGGCACTCTAACATGAGCTGTGGGGATTACAGTAGAGGCTTAGTCGCTATACCAAAAGCCCATCCCTGATTAGTCTTCAGTTCCCTCCTTCAAAGTGTGGCTGGCTACTTGGGAGGGGTTTACCTCACCACTGCTAACTGGGCCTGCTGCACAATTTTGTGAGGACCTTGTTCCAAAGGCAGGGGTAAAGGGCCACTAAAGATACTAAAACATAAAGCTCTTTCCTTTCTTCCACCTACCTCCTTGGCTCAGACTCATGCTCTTTTGACTGGCTTACAAAACACAAGTTCAAAGACAGAGTTTTGAGGATTTTTAAGACACCACCAGCAGAGGTTTAAACCCAGTGCAGGCCCTTCAGAGAGCGAGCCGTGTGACTGTTTCTGTGTGACCATGTAGGCTGCACGCCCATGAGGTTGGCCCTGGCTGCTGAATATAACCCATTGGCTTTAACCAGTCCAGGTCTAATCCTGTGACACTCCAGGGCACCTGGGCAGACTTATGTCTTATTAAATCAGCTCCCTGAGGATTGTGTGGACTAGTTAGTCATACTGTCTCGTGATCACGCTCCTCGATTTTCTTAGAGACCTCTTGTCTTGTCTAGCTAGGACTGGTATCTTTTTCTAGAGTAAGGCTCCTCACCCCTGACCTAGAGCACTGAGAGGAACTGGAATGCTGCTGTGTGGCAGAGACCTCCTGCAAGTTCTCTGAGCAGTACTGGGTCCCCACAGCTCCGCTTAGTGTTTCTATGGTACCACACTTTGAGAACTGTGCTCGCAAATGACTCATGGGACAGTCTGTCCCTGCTCTATTCCTGCTCTGAGCCTGGCAATCAAGGTCCAGACAAGGCCCCTGATAGAAATGTTGCATCCAAGCAGCCCCCTTATAACTAAGGTCACCTCAAGATCCCCACAAATGGATCTTGGACCAGAGGTCAGGACTTTATGTGCAACTTGAACACTTCCTGCCTTGGGAAGTTCACTGCCCCCACCCCAGGACATGTTCTGAGCTGCTTGGTCCTAGGTGTAGAGGCTCTGGCCTCTGGAAATGTACTGAGTTGACTTCTGAGTTTCCAGATGCCAGAAAACATGTAACGGAGTTCCTCGGATCTGTGTGACCACTTGGATATCCAACTGTGATTGCAGACACCCATGGTGAAGACTTTTGAGTGCCGCCTCATGGTGGAGCTGAGTGCTTCCTGCTGGGACTGTGGGATCTTCCTGGGATGCCAGGGTGGCACAGCAAGCCATGGTGCTCTGGAGGCTGTCACTGAATCTGTGTGTAGCTTAGAAGGTAAAACTGTGTCTTTCCAGTAGTATGGAGCAGAGCCTCAGGACGAGGAGATGGTCCTATCAGAACTTGATGCTGGGGCTGGCGCTGTGGCACAGCAGGATAAAGTGTTGGCCTGCAGTACTGGCATCCCATATGGGTGCTGGTTCATGTCCCGGCTGCTCCACTTCTGAGCCAGCTCTCTGCTAAGCCCTGGGAAAGCAGTAGAAGATGACCTGAGTCTTTGGGGTCCTGCACCCGTGTGGGAGACCTAGAAGAAAATTCTGGCTCCTGGCTTTGGATCAGCTCAACACTGGCCATTGGCAGTCATTTGGGGAGTGAACAAGCTGTTGGAAGACCTCTCTGTCTCTGTCTGTCTCTGTCTCTCTAACTCTTTCAAATAAGTAAAATAAATCTTTTTTAAAAAAGAACTTAATGCTAATGTGTGCATTTGTTCTAACTTGGAAAGGAAATCTCATTCCTCTGCTTCAAGTCACCTTGCAATTCAGGAAGGGCAGCATTTTTTTTGCGTTAGGCTTCTTGCTTCTTCTCTGCTGGCTTCTCCCTTGTAAATTATCATGTAGCATCATCCTTTGCTCTGGTAGGATTCATTTTTAAAACTTTTTTTAAGTTTTTCTCTTTCTTTTTCTCTTCTTCATCAGAATAGTTCAGAAAGTTAATGGGAAATGGAATCAAAAGATACCTTTATTTTAGTGTAAAATTTTTTAAGCCCATGCATATTTTTTGTAATACGTATTTTTATATAATGTTTGAAGATCCCTCATGTATCATAACAAGTCTTTACAAATTTTGGTCATTGTCTTGGTCCTTTAGTTATTAGGAATAAATTATTTTGTTAGGTTGAAATTAGCCTATTTGAATTAGTGCCGGATCTCATTTGCTGTGACATAAAGAATTGCTTTATGGATAATGAAAGCACCTTAATGATGTGGTCTAAAGGAGAAAACAATATTACTGAAGCTATTAACACCAGGGGACTTCTCCCTGACCTCTTAACAGTGCCCTGCAAACTGTACATTATTGCACTTTTGAGGATCCAGGGGCTGAAGTCTGGCCTGAAGGTATTTTAGAGAATGCTCCACGTGGGAAAGTCATAAGAAAAACAGAGGAATATAAGTAGCAGTTAATGAGAAGGCAGAAGAGACTTCTAGAATTGAAGTGACCACAAGGTTTGCTGGGATTTTTTGAGCAGCACAGCACTAGGTTGTCTGTGTTGGGCACCAGATACAATCACTACAGCCTTGTGAAGTTAGAAACTATGCCGTTCTGCAGAATTCAGTTTGAGACTCACTAATAGGACTCAGCCTACAAGGAATGCAGATGAGACAGAGCATCTCTGACCTTAACAGAGGCAGTGTGATTGGTCATTCTTTACTTTCCCTTTATATTGCTATAGCAACTTTAAAATGCCTTTTGTTTAAAAACCTGAGGAAATGTATGTGAAAAGTCATTTTGGCAATCTTTGGTCATCAGTAAATTCACCATCTTACGTGTGTTATAACTTACTGAACCCGTGGTACTAGGAACTTGATAGAAGTTTGCAGCATTAGACTACAATTTTCTGCTTGCTCAAAACTGAGGGAGTTGGAGCTTACCCAGCATAATTAGAAATGTACCCTCTATTTGAAGCCTTGGCAAGAACAATAATTTAGTATCGTGGCTGTGTGGCACTGGTAGAATGTGTTGTTCAGTCCTGAGTTTGGGCACCTTGTTTGTTTATGACAGAAAACAGCTTTCAGAAACTTCCTGGTGGATAAAATACCCTTTTCACAATCTGGTGGTTTCATTGCTTTTTTCCTAAAGGTTTAATTTTCCCTTCGAGTGCAGGCATGTTCATTTTATCAAAGCTGGCATTTTCTCTTCTTTAAAAATTAAAGTCTTGAGTATTCTGAAGAAAATTTCGCAACCATTAGGGTATATAAGTGCGTGTCGTGTGAGCATAATTACAAGGATGAAATGCTTTGCTTTTGAGTAGTAGTGGACCAACACTTGGTGTGCTAAGCAACATAGTTTTTATTCTATTTTGTGGTTCAAAGGCTGCTTACTACTGCTCCTGATCTTAGATTATCTTAGTCCTTTTTGTCAAATGGATTTAGAGCGCACAGCACCTTTTTATCCACCTTCTCTCTGAAAAGCAGTGGGAGATAGAGCAACTTTTTTAAAGATTTATTTATTTATTTGCGAGGTAGAGTTACAGAGAGAGAGGTTTTCCGTCCAATGGTTCACTCCCCAAATGGTTGCAATGGCCAGAGGCGAACCGATTCAAAAGCTGGAGCCAGGAGCTTCTTTGAGGTCCCCTACATGGTTTCAGGGGCCCAAGAAGTGAGGCTATCTTCTGCTGCTTTTCCAGGCTATAAGCAGAAAGCTAGATTGGAAGAGTAGCATCGGGGGCACGAACCGCACCCATGAGGGATGCTGGCGCTGCCGGAGGGATGCTTTACCTACTTTACCACGGCGTTGGCCCACAGAGCAAATTTTTAAGCCAAGAGCCAGGAGCCCAAGAGCTGGGCCATCCTCCGCTGCTTTCCCAGGCACATTAGCAGGGAGCTGGATTGGAATCCGAGTACCAGAACTCGAACTGCTGCCTATATGGGATGCTGGCACCGCAGGAGTTGCTTTTAATTCTTCCTATGACTTTAATTTAGCTACCCGGGAACTTTAATTTAGCTACCTGAGCTACCAGAGCAGAGGCTAGGACAGGTGTTCCCAGCCTCATTTTATGGGTCAGGAATAAATAAAGCCTGGAGTATTGGCTGCATTTGTTCATCTGGAACTTGATACCAGAGCCCAGAATTTTAGTTTTATAAATGTTGAAGATTTTTGGCTCCAGAATTTAAATGAAGTTCAGCATCTTTACTTTTTGTTATTCTGAATGTGATTTACTTGTCCCTGAAGTGTGCACATCACAAAATTTATTATTTAGAAAGTGGAAGTTGAAAAAGAAAATGGAAGATACTCCTCAGTTCTGTTTGGAGATGTCCGAAGCACTGTTGACAGTTTGGTGTGCTCTCTTACAGATGCTTTTCCTCCCTTAAATTGTGTGTGTGTGTGTGGGTGTGGTTGTGGGTGTATTGTGTGTGTACAGTGCTCACATGCACATAGAAATGACTTTGTGCAGAACTGTGCTCTTAATAGGATAGTTTCCATCTTTCTTTTTATACTTGACAGTATAGTAAACTATAAACCTTATAAACACAATAAACATAGATCATTTTATACATATAGACATTATAAACACATAGATCTAATTCTCTTCAGTGACTGTATAAGATTACATTGTATTCCAACATAAGGGGTTGCTATTTTGTGTGATAATTCTGATTTTTTTTTGAGAGGCAGAGTGGACAGTGAGAGAGAGAGACAGAAAGGTTTTCCCTTTGCCGTTGGTTCACCCTCCAATGGCCGCCGCGGCCGGTGCACCACGCTGATCCGATGGCAGGAGCCGGGTACTTATCCTGGTCTCCTATGGGGTGCAGGGCCCAAGTACTTGGGCCATCCTCCACTGCACTCCCTGGCCACAGCAGAGAGCTGGCCTGGAAGAGGGGCAACCGGGACAGAATCCGGCGCCCCGACCGGGACTAGAACCCGGTGTGCCGGCGCCGCAATGCGGAGGATTAGCTTACTGAGCCGCGGCACCGGCCGATAATTCTGATTTTTCACCATTAAAATAATGCGGCAGTGATCAACCTGGAATGTGCATACTTGAGCATCCCTGGAACTGTTTTGATGACCTGTGTTATTGGAGAATTGCTAAGACAAGAACAGTCCTGTTTAAAATTTTCCTAGGTCCTTCAACATTATTCCGCAGGGTTGCATCCATCTAGACTTCCACAAACAGTGAGGTAAATTTCCTGTGCTTTCCATCAACACCGGGAGTAAAGCATTGTTGGTCAGTGTACATGGTGCTTAACGTGGAATCTGGTGTTTTCTTACTTACATAGGTTATGATTTCCAACTATCGCCAAGAGGTAAACACTAGAGTTAGGTTTAGGCTGTGGTTCTTGCTGGTATGCCTCTGTTTTAAATTTCATCTCACATCAGCTTGGCATCAAGATTTCCAGCTTTCCAAAGCTGGCCACACATTTAAAGCAAGTGTCTCAACCAGTTGTTAGAGGAAAAGATACAGCAGTGGTAACGATGATGCTAAATGAATATCATATCTGACACCTCATCACCTAGTTGAAATATCTTTGTGTTTACTTGTTTTCTGGAATAAAAATAATTCAGGCTTATCGAAACTATACATTTTCATTCCTTGCACAAATGAGACAATCTAGTTTCTGACTCACTGGGCTTCTAAAATTCTGTGGGTAGGGGCTAGTGTTGTGGTGCAGTGGGTTAAGCCATCACCTGTAATGCCAGCATCCCACCCTTGTTTTCTTTCTGTAATCCAGTAGTTGAAAAACAGCCACCACTCCCAATGCATGAGTCCTATAAAAGCAATTTCACTTTATTTGAACACTCTAAGGAGAAAAAGCAGATGAGTATGTATTGTACCTAAAGAGAAAAACTCTGTCAAATTTTAAATCGAATGGTGGAATAAATTCCATGACAAAAGTGAAGCAAACAATTGACCTGTGGCCCCACTGCGCTGGTGCCTGGCTTCACTGCCTACTGGGGACAGACAGCAGGAGCCCAGGAGAAGCCTGGAGCCACACCCCTGCGCGGGCTTGGTCTTTGTTTTTTGATTGGTTGGAGCCTGCAGGTAATCCAACCAGAATTGATGTATGCTGTTGAATACCGAGTTTATAAAAGGGGTGCTCAGTGCTGCTGTTTCCCTTTTCTCTTCTTGGTGTCCAGCGCCGTGGAGCTCTTCATTGGAGTATGTGCTAAGCCCTGGCCCTAAGAACAAGGAGGTGAGCAGCCGAGAGCAACACCTGCAGGAAGGGCCGGGCTGCCGGTAGTAGATTCAACAGGACCCTCAGGTTTGTCCATCCTCGCCTGGTGAGTCTTCTTGAAATGTTTGTGCGTATCATACGCTGGTCCTGGACACAGGCAGGGGACACTTGGGCCTTCAGGAGCCAGGGGGAAGGAAGAATAAATTGTATGTTATAAATTGAATACTGTATTTTATATGATAACCTTTTATTATATATTATAAATTTCATATCATATGTTCTAAATAGATTTTAAATTGTATATTGTAAACCATATATGTGCTCGGAGGTATCACAGACAGTTCCAGGAGGTGTGAGCCTACCTGGCTGAATTCTGATGCCAGGATGGGTGAACCAGCAGGTGCCCGCAGGTGAGTCATCTTCTTATAGGTGGGCAATTAAGATGCCCAGCAACTGTGTTGATTTCCAGGTCTCTTGTTTTATTTTCTGGATTTATAGTTCTACTTAGTGGATAGGAGCTGAGAAAGTGGATCTGGTCATCCAGGAAGGAAGTTCCTGCTCACAGGCTTTGCTTCCTGTTTTTCCTAATTTGCTAAGATAGTTTCTCTCAGTTTGCGTTGAAGGTTCTCCAACACAGCAGTAATAACTTTGACTGCTAAACTCAAAAAGATGGTTGTACATTGTTGTCATCGCCCCACTGAATTCTAATTCTGCCTCTGTGATATCCAGTGTTTCCCTAATTTTATGAAAAAGTTCCTGAGGAATACATTGTTGTATTGCGTTAATGAGTGTGGTTATCTGGGAAGACATATCATGTAAAATTTACATATCCCAGTCATACTATTGCATTAACTAGGAATATGGGGACTCCGTTTATCATCAGAGGATGGCACCGAAATTTTGAGTGGGTAGCATTACTTCCTAAGTATATTTGTTTCAGGTATAAAACTATAAGGTTCTGAATAACTCAATACAGGTTCTTTTTACTTCTAAATTCGATTTTGAAATACTGAAATCATTCGGATTATGATATTTGTAGACCATTTTTAGGTCTGAGAAGGCAGGGGCATTGTTTCTGGGCAGTATCCACTCTGGTTGCCGTGTAATTGGTTCTAAACCATCGGTTGGTGAATTGAAATCCCTGTTTGTCCTGTGTTTTAAACAACACAAAATTTCAAAATCCGTAGGTATTGTGTTTTGTGGTTTGGTTCTTACAGTATGTGGTGAATTAAGTCTCCCTTCCTTCTGGTTAGCAGTTACTCGTGTTGACATCCCAGGATCATTCCTTGATCCTCATCTTATGAGATGCTGACCAGTGACTACTCCGAAACAGCCCCTTGGTGCACGTCCTCGTGGATGTTCCAGTTTCCTCAGTATCCACTCTTGGTGTTCCTGTTAGTGCTGATTGTTCAAATCCAGAAGTTGAAATGACCCCATGTTCAGTCTATGTGTTTGTTCTCACTGGTCTTCTCATCCTAGGCAGCCTTATCTCTGTACCGTGTTTCAGGAAGGTCTTGGCTCTTTCTCTCATCGTTAGCTTGACCTATTTATATTGCCCATGGTTTTCTCGTGTTGGCTATTTTCAAACTTGATTCCTTGATTCCATAATTTGCCCTCACACACAACAAACCAAGAAAAATCTGTTCTTTTGTTTTCTCATGCTCCCAGTCCACAGATGTTCTCTGATAACAATCACCAGGCATCTCAAAGGCTGTCTGGTCCCTACACCCTTCTCAAAGCCACATGAATATGTGATTCTTTTGCTTTTCACTTTTGCGTCTCAGTTCTGTCACCTTTTCCACAAACCTCTGTTCCTGTGACTACCATGAAACTTTAGCATCTCCCACAAAAAGCCTAGGCTAGCAACTACTAGTGCACTACTAATAAGAAGTTAAAATATAGAAACTTTGTGAGGAAATTCCAAAATTAGAGTGGTTTATGCCAAACATCTTAAGATGCTTTTCCTCTGCTTAACTAAAGTCATATCTATGGGGGAAAACTAGGTGAAAAGTTTTCTACAAACAATGCCTTTGTTACCTCTATACAATTGTGTTTGTGAATTATGTAGGCCTCTATAATTACATATGGGGAAACTAAAACTGTGACTTGCAGTTCAGTATTGCAAATATTATAAAGCTTTCTACTGAAGTGCTGTAGTGAGAAAACAGGCATGGAGTCCAGGAAATCCTTCAATGAATTGGTATATGTGTAGTTTTCAGAGTGCTGCTTTCAAAGACATTTAAACCTTGTAAACATTTTCATACATATGATGTTAAATTTAAAAGTGCTGCCTCAGCAAACACTGAGCTCTATGTGATTGATAACTCCTCCTACACTAATGGATCACCTTGCTTGATTTCCCCACCTGATTACTATGGAAGATGACATGTGAGTGTCAAATGGGGAAAGAAAGGTTTTTCTTAAAGATTTATTTATTTGAAAGGCAGAGCTACAGAGAGGCAGGGGCAGAGAGAGAAAAAGAGAGAGGTCTTTGATCTGCTGGTTCACTCCCCATAAGGCCGCAATGGCTGGAGCTGAGCTGATATGTAGCCAGGAGCCCGGAGCTGCTTCTGGGTCTCTCTGTGGGTGCAGGAGCCCAAGCACTTTGGCCATCTTCCACTTTCCTAGGCTATATCACAGAGCTGGATCAGAAGTGGAGCAGTGGGGACTCAAACCAGTGCTCTTATGAGATGCCGGCACTACAGGCAGAAGCTTTTCCTGCTATGCCGCAGTGCCGTCCCCAAGAGATATTCTTGTAGTAGACTAATGTTCATGGTGTATAGCCGTCTGCTCTGTGCAGGTAGAATTTGAGTAATTCTTGGCAGACCCTAAATTTTTGAGGTACATAGAGATAATATGATAAATGTAATGGGACCCACAGTTTTCTGGTAAAATACTTCATGATATCTACTGGGGTCCTGCCATTTATGAAAATGGGTTCTAAAGCAACCTGATCAGTGAAGACGTTGCCACCTATTGATCCAGTGAAGCAAGTGCAGCGTGAGCACCTCTGACCCTGGCAGAGGCTGCAGCCCCTGGTGACTAAGATGCCGTAGGCCTGTACTGCTACTCATTCCACGGGGAAGGCCCTGCCATACTGCTGTGAGCATCCTGGTTTAATATTTTGGTATTGCCATGTTTTGCTTTGTTCTTCAACTTAAATACATGATATCTCCATTTGGTTCGTTTATTTCCTCTTGCAGTTTTCACAGCTAAATTTCTTTTTTTAATAATTTTTATTTATACAGAGGTGAACAGATATCATGTATTTCATAGACACAGATTGAGGAGTGTAGTGATACTTCACCTTTCCCTCCTCTCCCCAGAATGCTGCCCTCCTCCCTCCTTCCTTTCCTGTGATTACAAAATAAGCTGAAAGAATGTCATTGTGAAAACTATAGGAAAGTGTAAATTCTAAAACTTGACAGAACTAACTCCATAAGGTGTAGCTCCTGGTAGGAACTGAAAAATGCAGATTGGGCTGTTGAAAAATTGTCATGCATTTCAATATGGAAACCCTAGGAATTTAGATTGAGTTTAGGTGAGAAACTACCATGGTGCCTCCCCAAAGGTGTGTTCTCTAAACATAATGTGCCCACATCCAACTATTGCTTTGAACCAAGGGCCATTGTGGTCAACAATGATGGGAAATGGAAGGCATTTTAGGGCAGTGAGCCTGAGGACTGTGACCAAGACCTGTCCCGGTGAGTCAGTGAGAGATCAAACTGTGCATGAGCCCCCTAGCTCCAAGCCCCAGCACTTGCCCCATCTTCCTATCAGCCTTCATTTACAAAGTACAAATTCAAGCGAAATCCAGCAAGAATTTGGACAGCAGAGAGCGTACTCTTTTTCGTTGGGTCCAGTTGCCGTGTCACTGGTGACATGCTGATGAAGCAGGCCCTGCGTTTTCAGTTCCATGGTTTAATTGGGCGAATTCTCAACCTGCCTGTAATATGTAACTGTGTTACATGCATATAGGAATGTACACCCATCGGTGGGAGAATACCATATGGTAATTTATAATTCTAATTTCACTTCTCACTTTCCTGGTTTCCTTCAGATATACTAACTTTTATTTTCTATTTCTGAGTTTTCAGTCTGAGGGAGGTGAGGTGACAGTGTAATGTGTTACTTGGATATTGTCTTAAATATTCTCTTGATAGAAATCCTGAATCTTTATTTTCAAGATATAAACCGCCTGAAATTTAGTTTAGTCAAGTTCATGAATGTTTTTCTTAAGATTTATTTATTTGAAAGTCAGAGTTACACAGAGAGAGAAGGAGAGGCGGAGGGAGAGAGAGAGGTCTTTCATCTGCTGGATCACTCCCCAGTTGGCCGCAATGGCCAGAACTCTGCTGATCCGCAGCCAGGAGCCAAGAGGTTCTTCCAAGTCTCCCACGTGGGTGCGAGGGCCCAAGGACTTGGGCCATCCTTTACTGCTTTCCCAGTCCATAGCAGAAAGCTGGATTGGAAGTGGAGCAGCCGGGACTTGAACCGATGCCCATATGGGATACCGGCACTGCATTTGGTGGCCTCACCTACTATGCCACAGTGCCAGCCAGCCCCAATCATGAATGTTTTAAAACTCATTTCTTTCCCATGAAGCCTACCAAAACCCCACAATATTAACCTAAGTTCCTTAATTTTTATTTGCATTTTAAGTATAGGAACCTATTTTTGCATGTTTTATTTTTCCAGCCTTATTACAATACAACCGAGAAACAAAAATTGTATATATTCAAGGCATGCAATGTGTGTTTCGATATGAGTCTGATCTTTACATTGCATTTTCACACAAACTTTTCGACTCTCCTGGTACTTACCATACACTATGAAAGGGGTAGTGCAATGAAGCTACTTAACAAAGTTATCACTCCTATAGTGTTTTTAAAATTTTTAAATTTTATTTATGTATGTATTTTCCCAGAAGATTTATTTGAAAGGCAGGGTCCAGCGCCATGGCTCACTTGGTTAATCCTCTGCCTGCAGTGCCGGCATCCCATATGGGTGCCGGGTTCGAGTCCCGGTTGCTCCTCTTCCAGTCCAGCTCTCTGCTGTGGCCCGGGATGGTGGAGGATGGCCCAAGTGCCTGGGCACCTGAACCCGCGTGGGAGACCAGGAGGAAGGACCTGACTCCTGGCTTTGGATCAGTGCAGCGCCAGCTCTAGGGGCCATTTGGGGAGTGAACCAACAGAAGAAAGACCTTTCTCTCTGTCTTTCTCTCACTGTATAACTACCTGTCAAAAAAAAAAAAAAAAAAAAAGAAAGGCAGGCAGCAGGGAAAGAGAGTAAGATAGAGTGAGAGAGAGGATGAGGGATATCTCATCTCATGCATTATTTCACTCCTCAAATGTCCTCAGTGGCAGGGCTGGACCCCAGGTCTCCCACTTTGGCACAGTGGCCCAAGCCGTTGGGACATCTTCTAGTGCTTCGCCAGGCACATTAGCAGGGAGGTGAATGGGAAGTGGAGCAGCTGGGACTCGGTCTGGTGCCCATAGGGGATGCTGGCCGTCTAGGTGGAGGCTTAAGCTTTTACACCCCAGCTCCAGCACCATAACCATATATTTGTATCTTGTGACTAACATCTCTTCATTTTTCCTGCTCTCTGACTGTGTTAGTTTGACTTTTGTATATTCCACATGTAAGTGTGCTCATGTAGTATTTCTTATTTCTGTGTCTTGTTTCACTCATTGTAATGTCCTGTAGTTCCATACTTTTGGATCCATCTCGTGACAAGTAGTAGTATTTCCTTTGTTTTTAAGGTTTGGCGAGGATTCCACTGTGTGTGTATCCCAGTTTTCCTTATGGGTCCATCAACAAAGATTTGGGTTATTTCCATATCGTGGAATTGTGAATGATGCTGAAGTGAATGTGGGGGTGCAGACAGTTCTCTGAGATGGTGGTTTTCTTTTGGATTCATGGCTAATAAAGGTTGTTCCTTTTTTAATTTCATTTGAGGAACTTCCATATTGCTTTTCATAATGGCTGGCACAATTTACATTCCCTCCACTAGTGTGTGTTCTGTTTACTCTACATTGTGCCCGATACTTGTTATCTTTTAACTTTTTAATAGTAGCCATTTAACAGATATAATAACCATTGTCATCTTGATTTGCATTTTGCTGATGATAGCAATGTTCAGAACTTTTTCACATACCCTCAGGGTACATTGTATGTCTTTGTTGGAAAACATTGATTCAGTCCTTTGTCCTTTTTAAATTGTATTCTTTGCTGCTTAGTGGTATGCCTTCCTTGTATTATTCCCTTGATCATACATCCAGTTTGCTAATATTTCCTCCTATCCATTGGTGTGCCTTTTCATTTCACTGATCTTTGCTTTACTAGTTTGTTGGGGTTTCATTTCCTTACATTTGCTTTTGCTCTCTGTGCTTTAGTTGTTAGCACATAAGCAACCACTCTTGAGGCTGATGTCAAGGACTTTTCTACTTTATAAGTTGTAAGTGTTCAGATCTTCTGTATGGACTTTCAGTTCATTTTGAGCTGATTTTAATATGTGGTGTAACAGTGATACAGTTTCAGTTTTGGACATGTGGTTATCCAGGTTGCTTCTGCCTCAGATGTGGGCCTTTACGTCCAGTGACTGCATGTTTGGTAACCCTGGTGGGCCAGGGTCCCCAGTGTCTTCAGTTGGATCCATTAAACCAGATGCTGTGGCTGGAGTTGGGCAGGAGCTTGGCATGTGTAGTGATTTGGGAGTAGGAGACCATGCAGTGATGGGGTCAAGACAGGGGACTGTGGCCTCCTCCTCTGGAAGCCAGGGCTATATGAGGGTGTGTCAGACAGTTTTTTGAAGGGTAGACATTTGGCATGGTGGGAAAGACAATGCTCAGGATACCAGTGGCAGCCAGTGATGGCTTAAGTAGTTGGATTCTTGCTACCACATTGGAGACCATCTTCCAGCTTCAGCCTGGGTCAGATCAGCCCTGAGTATTTTGGACATTTGGGTAATGAACTACTAGATGGGTGGTATCTTTCTCTCTCTCTCTCTCTCTCTCTCTCTCTCTCTCCTCCCCCCTCCCCGTTATTGTTTCTCCGTGTTTTGCTTTTGAAACCAATTGCAATATTAAAACTAGGTGGAAAAAATGGTTTACGGATGATTATCCCAGTAGCCTTAGATTACTGAGTCATTTCCTAGGATCATGCAGGGGGATGTGTGTAGCTCACAGTAATCTGTTATCTTTTATTAGAAAAAGAAATAAAGGAGCCCAAGGCTCTGTCCATAAAATAATGCCAAAGATTAATGTAGATTTGATCAGTACAAATTTTATATGAGTATTGAAATGTCACACTAGCCCATAAATATGTACAACTCTTGTGGATGAAATTTAAGGAAAAATACCAACATGTTACTTGGTGTATAAAGTTAAGGGGTTTTAAATGATTAATGTCACAACTAATATTATGGTATTTGAAAATGGTTAATTAATACAAGCAAAAACATAACCTGTAAATAACTGAACTGTTCTTTTCTTGTCATGCTCAGTCGAAGGGCTACCTGGCTGTGTTTAAGTTGGTGATGGATATTTATTTTAGATTGTTTCCTTTAATAAACTAAAATGGTAGTATGTTTTCATGTGTGTATGTGAAATTGAACAGCATCAGAGCAATACAATGAATATGAGATAAGCTTTTTCATATTTGGGATTTTATTGGTTTTTGAGAATCACTACAGAGACATTTTAATTTGTACACTATTCTTAACAAACCAGAAATTAAAAAAGTGAGGGCTTGTCATTCTTTTAAAATCTTTTATTTTTGAAATAGTGTATTTTTAAATTTACCTCATAAGAGCTTTATATTCCATTCAATAAAGAGTTCATCTATTAAGGAAGAATATAGGCAAGGGCAATAAAAGTAATCAAACAAAAAAAGTCCTATCTTTATGATCAGTTATGAACTTAAACTGATCACTTTAACTAGTAAGATGGCATTAAGTGTCAAAGAGATCACAGCACTCTGGCCTCAGAATCAGCCCTTAAGGCATTCGGATTAGGCTGAAGAGCCCATGAGAGTGTTTTTAGGCATGGAAAGTCAAGACACCCTGGCCAAAAAACAAACAAACAAACAAAACAAACAAACAAACAAAATAAACAAAGAAAAAACAACCAAAAACAAAAAACCTAAGCGAAAGATCTCTGGGAGTGAGATCCCAGTGGAAAGAATGGGCCATCAAAGAAGGAGGTACCTTTCTCTGAAGTGAGGAGAGGACTTCCACTTTGACTATGACCTTGTCTAAATAAGATCAGAGTTGGCGAACTCAAAAGGCTTCCATAGCCTTGGCAACTCATGAGAAGAGCCTGGGGTGATTACTGACACCATAAACAAGAGTGTGAATCGTTAAGTCAACAACAGGATTCACTGTGCACTTACTCCCCACGTAGGATCTGTGTCCTTAATGTGTTGTCCAATGTGAATTAATGCTATAACTAGTACTCAAACAGTATTTCACACTTTGTGTTTCTGTGTGGGTGCAAACTGATGAAATCTTTACTTAATATATACTAAATCGATCTCCTGTATATAAAGACAATTGAAAATGAATCTTGATGTGAATGGAATGGAAGAAGGAACAGGAGATGGGAGGGTTGTGGGTGGGAGGGAAGTTATGGGAGGAAAAAGCCACTGTAATCCAAAAGCTGTACTTTGGAAATTTATATTTATTAAATAAAATTTACCAAAAAAAGGATCACCTAAATAAGACGAAGTGTCTGCTGATAGTAATAGATAGGAAAAAAAAAAAAAAAGCCGGCTAATCCTCCGCCTAGCGGCGCTGGCACACCGGGTTCTAGTCCCGGTCGGGGCGCCGGATTCTGTCCCGGGTGCCCCTCTTCCAGGCCGGCTCTCTGCTGTGGCCAGGGAGTGCAGTGGAGGATGGCCCAAGTATTTGGGCCCTGCACCCCATGGGAGACCAGGAGCACCTGGCTCCTGCCTTCAGATCAGCGCAGTGCGCCGGCCACAGTGCACCGGCCGCGGTGGCCATTGGAAGGTGAACCAATGGCAAAGGAAGACCTTTCTCTCTGTCTTTCTCTCTCTCTCTCACTGTCCACTCTGCCTGTCAAAAAAAAAAAAGTAATAGAATTAAAAAGGAGACAATGATCCAACATGGGAAGCAAGCCACACAGCAGACTCCTAGAATGACAACTACCCTAAACAGTGCTCTGGCCTCAGAATCAGCCCTTAAGGCATTCGAATCTGGCTAAAAAGCCCATGAGAGCATTTCAAGCATGGAAAGACAAGAAAAACACTGTGGCAAAAAATCACCCACATGAAAGGTCTCTAAGAGTGAGATCCCAGGGAAAGAAAGGGCCGCCAAAGAGGTCAGTACCTTTCTCTGAAGGGAGGAGGGAACTTCCACTTTGATTATGGCCTTGTCTAAATAATGTTGGAATTTGTGGACTCGAGGCTTCCATAGCCTTGGCAGCTCATGACCAGGAGCCTAGGGTGATCACTGATGTCAAATAGAAGAGTGTCAATTGTTAAATCAACAACAGGTATCACGGTGCACTTGCTCCCCATGTAGGACCTCTGTCCTTAATGTGTTGTACTAGGAGAATTAATGGTAAAACTAGTCTTCAAACAGTACTTTAAAGTTTGTGTGTCTGTGTGGGTGCAGTCTGTTGAAATCTTTACTTAGTATAGAATTGATCTTCTGTATATAAAGATCATTAAAAATGAATCTCAATGAAGAATGGGATGGAAGAGGGGGTAGGAGTTGGGATGGTTTGCGGGTTGGAGGGTGGGTATGGGGGGAAGAACTGCTGTAATCCAAAAGTTGTACTTATGAGATTTATGTTTATTAAATCAAAGGTTTCTATAAAAATGACTACTACACTAATACACAGTAAATTTTAAAATGATCATGAATTATTAAAATAATAGTAGTATATCATCCTTAAGAATTTGTTTGATAAAGATATAAAAGAAAGTTGAACAAAACTATATTTGCAGCAATACTGATAGACACAGGCATTAACTTTTTTTCTGTTTTTCTTTTGTTGTTGTTGCCTGATTTCTTTTTTCGTAAAAGAAAATTTTAGCTCTCATTATATAAAGGAGAACATCTAATATTTGTCTTTCTGTATCAGGATAATTTCACTGAGCATGAAGTCCTCCAGTTGCAATGATTTTGATACTAATAACAGGCTTTCAGTTTTTATAGTACTGTAATATTCAGTTCTACATAGATGCATCCAGTTTTGCCAGCACCACTTACTGAATAGATGATACTTTTTTCCATTGTATAGTCTGGGCACTTCCATGAAAAATCAATTGTCTCTACCTGTTTGGATTGATGAATTAATTAATTAAATTCCACTATCATGCTGCCTTGATTGCTATAGCTTTGTAGTTAGTTTTGAAGGCAGGCATTCTGATGCCTCCAAGTTGATTGTTTTTTAAATTTTGCTCAGGATAATTTTGGCTATTCTTGATATTTTGTGATTTCTTAGGGAATTTAGGATTATTTTCTCATTCTGTAAAAAATGTCATTGGTGTCTGATAGGAATTTCATTTATTTTGTAGGTTGCTTTAATTAATACAGGTATTTTAATTATACTAATTCTTCCAATCCGTGAGCAAGTTATATTTTTCCATTTTGGGAGTCCTTGATGATTCATTTCTTCAACATCTTAGAATTATCATTGTAGATATCTTTCACTTATTTGGTTACATTGATTCCTAAATGTTTTCTTTTTGTCTCTATTGTGTATGGGATTACTTTTTAGATTTCATTTTTGGCAAGTTGGTTGCTAGCATATAAAAAGCTACTGCTTTTGTATGTTGATTTTGTAACCTGTATCTTTACTGAATTGGTTTTTCATCTTGAACCATTTTTTGGTGGAGTGTTTAGATTTTTCCATGCACAACATCATGTATTCTACAATGTTGTTGAATCCAGTTATTGTTAACAATTGTGTTGAGGAATATTTAATGTGATAAATATAAGAGCATGTCAAAAAGGCTTAAAGTTTATCGGTGGAAAATTTCTCTGTCATTTGCCGTATGGGAAATAGTACCTGGTAGACTTGTGGACTGACGTTGTTAATGGAGTGCATGGGTTCACCCATTGGTTTATCACTGGTTTCTGTGTCCCCCACAGACTCCCAGTGAGACAGTGAGGCTTCTTGAGGTTGTGTGCAGA